>NC_141831.1:10851663-11136663 GCF_982586985.1 Callionymus lyra
ATTTGAGCCGGTCATCTGTCAATCCATCAGCTTACATCTTGTCCCGACATAAGGCAATCTGCTCCGGTGTGAATATGCACACTGGTGTTGAAGCCCCCCCACACCCACCCAGGAAAAATCTAACCCTCTTATATCTTTATCCAACCGTCGTTCACTCGACACACCATCCACTTTGCTAGCTTCCCGGAAATCAGTCGAGACCCTTGGGTGCGAGGGGGGGGGAGCCAGCGTCCATCGCCCACTCTCATTAGTCAGATTGGACCCCCACACCACCACCCCTCTCCTCCGATCCCTATCGAGCATTACTGATGAAAAAAAGCCTCGACAGGATATTGAAGTAAGGATGGGAGGGTCCATAGAGGCTGGTGTGGGGCTGTTAAGAAGAGAGGGGGGGGGATTCACAGTTTGAGACAGATGTCTGCGCCGCCTTTTAAGCCCCCCCCCCCCCCCTCTAGCGTCAACAAAGTACATGAAGACCCTCACCCAGATACAGCAGTTTGGACACAAAAAAAAGCTGTTGGCACCAAATTCCAACAAATCGCTCCAATATCGAGGCTGATTGAAGATCGCGGCCCCCCCCGCCGAGAACACACGGCCTGGAAGCCGGGACCATCACTCTAGTCACACTCTCGACCCAAAAATGTCCGCCTCTATCTCTCTTTTGTAATTCTTTCACCGCACGGCCTCTTTTCTCAGGGAGCGCTTTGTGTGGCCCTTGAGTAAATGACATAAGAGGTTTTCACTCTTTGGCAAAACGTCCGTCTTTAAGATAAATAAAAGCGAAATACATTTCTCGGACAGAGTCCAGAGGGGTCACCTTCTCTCAGACAGCCGGACCCCTTATTGCCCTTCGGAGAAGCCACATAAACGGTTCATCAATGTCTGAGGCAGTTTCCCCCCCCCTTATGTCAAATTTAAGCCCCTACCATTTTCGCGTTCCCTAAGCGCAGTCAGCCCTGTTCCATCTATACTCATTTAGCGATCTGCAACAGCTGCCCTGCCCCTCCATTCGCTCCCCTGGTCCCCCCCTCCCCGATGACGGCTCAAAGCAGCTGCCTCCATTAGACCACAGCAGGGAAAAACGACCACCAGCCGAGAGGGATATTTCGACAGGTTGAAGTGAGAGTTGCGTTGGGAAAACTCCATTCCACATTCCAAAGTTACTTAATGTGGCACTCGCACTACGCTCATGTGACGACCCCCTGCGATTATTCAGCTCCCCGCACGTGCTCAAACTCGGGTTCTGTCGTTACGGGTATTTGATATTAATATGGAGATCCCAGAAATGATTTATAGTATTTTCTTTTTTTTTAAGACTAGCAGATTTTGTCAATGGTCCTCACAACCCAACTGCACAAAAAAAAGAAAATCAGAAAATGTGATATCAAAATCAACTTAAATTCCTGACTTTGCCTGCAGTTAATACAGAACTCTGCCGCGAGAATTCTGAGCAGCTCTAGTAGAAGAACTTACATTTCCCCCGATCCTTAAAACTCTTCACTGGCTGCCAGTTTCTTTTAGGATCAACTTTAAAATTCTGGTTCTTACTTCCATAACTAATCAAGCTAATAAGCTCCTCCTTACATAAGTGATCTGATCCAGCCTTGCACCCCGACTCGGGCTCTGAGGTCTGTGGATCAGAATCTACTGATGGTTCCTGGACACGGTACAGGACCAGAGGAGAGAAATCCTTCCAGGCTGTTGCTCCTATGCTTAGGAACGATCTCCCTTTGTCTTTGATGGACCTACTGACTTCCCCAAGAAACATCAAGACATTTTTATTTGTTCAGGCTTTTCCTTGATTTTCTGGAACTTCTGAGTTTGTCTATGTGTTATCTTGACCTTTAAAGTATATATTTTATTGAGTATTGTTTTGATTGTTTAAGTGCTTTGTGACCCTGGTCTGGTAAAACGCTCTATACATAATTACTTACTTACTTACATTGAATTTGATCTAAAGTAACAACATCGTAATTGCCTTATTTCATCTGTGGGAAGATAAAGAAAACTGAAATAAAAGTCAAAACAAGGCTAGAGATAAAGGAAAAGTTGCCAAACCAAACCCTCTACACACCCCTCCCGTTTGCATTGGCGTTTCTTAGCCAGACTTGACAAAAATGCCCTCTCAGCATGCATTTACCCCGTGTTGATTTAGCACCAAATTAAACTTCCGATCCTAAATAAACTCCATCCGGCGTGAAAAAAGGCGCCACCGCCACGTGACCCCGGCTGATTCGACGTCGACGAACAGCCGAGCAGGTGTACCTAATGAAGTGTAATTGGACTTCTCAACGGCAAGCGATTTCAAATTATGCATGAGCCCATGAATATCTCAACGAGCTGGGGGGAAGAAAAAAAACCCAATTACGTCCCATCGGTCTTACCCGCAAAAATGAAAGCCATAAGTCACTGCGCAGCATTATAAGTCATCGTAATCCTGTTATTAGCGAAAGATAAGCCTCCTCTTACGTCGCAATCAGGAGGCAAACATTCAATTCTGTGACACAATATGCAATCCATTATTAATCGGCGTCGTTATGTCCAAATAATTGAATCCAGCGTTGCAGATGGCGCCGCAATTACCAACAAAACAGATTTTCTACAAAGGCGGTACAAAAGCTTCTTTTTTTTCCTGGCTTGGCTGATGCTGCTGCTGCTGCTGCTGGCGAGGAATGATGAGCTTATCAGTCAAGATGTTTCACAGCTTCTTCAGCGGCTATAAACGTCATCTCTAGACGCCACCACGGTGTTATGTCACTCACGGACGTTTGCGAAAAAGGGGAAGGGGTCGCAAAGGGGGGGTGGGGGGGGGGGGGGTAATGGTGATACTTGGCAGTTAAGAAGTCTGCGGGCCCCACATGTAGCCATGAGACAGGAGACCCTCATTATCCACCGTTGAAAAAGGGGGGGGAAAAAAAGCCATGTGAGCTCGTGTAGGATGTGAGGAATGGGGGGCTGCGGGGTCCGAGGTAATCAAACACATGGCCCATGAAAATGGCAAGGATGAACTTGCGGGCACATTGTTAGCACAGAAGCATGTGACGGCGAGATTACGCTCTTAAGCCGCTTCATGCTTTTTACGTGCTCGACACATGAGGTCAAAATGATGTCAGCCGACGGCAGGAGAGACAAGTCGGGCCTCACGAGGGCGCGTGAGAGAAATGTGAGGTGGCGGGTTACTACTACTGTTGTAGTGGCACGCCTTCAAAACCCTTTTTTTTTTTTTAAACAACCTCCCCAATTGACAGACCGCACGTTATGGATCCAGAACCACACTAACTGGCACCGCTTCTCAACGGAGACGGTTGCAGCCAAGTTTCAGGCTAATGACTCCCGATATTTCCTCTGTAACTGCATCGAACTCTACTCAACCATCCGCCCCCTTCCAGCCAATATGTCCATCCCTGCCAATTAAAATGGAGAACGGAATCAAAAATGAATCTGCTTTTTCCACTATAGTTTGGCTTTTTCTTTTTTCAAACTAGGGCAGGTATAAAGACGACATGTTGGACTCTAAATAGGGGTTTTGAACAACTAACTTTTTTTTCAGTAGTCATTTTCAAACCTTATTGCTATTTTTAGCAATAAGCTACATTAAGGGTACCTAATGTGAAAACCCAACTCTGCTGACACATAAATTGTAAATGTTGAAGTCGTCCTCTGCAGTAGTTCATTCATCATGACGTTGCTCTGTTTTGAAGTTATAACTTAATAAAGTTCTCCCCTGTCGGAAATCTCGCCAAACGAGATTACGGTTTAAATCAAATATTCTGACATCACTCTGGTGGAGGTCTCCTCCCCTAGAAGCCCTAAATTAAGAACCTACATGTTAATCGTGAAACAAAATAAATATTTATGTAAACATGGTGAGAGTTACTTCTGCCTTTAGGTGTTTTTGTAATGTGTACATTAAGCAGCAAACCTTATTTTTATTATTAGTTTTTTAATGTACGAAACTG
The DNA here is from genome assembly GCF_982586985.1 of Callionymus lyra. Taxonomy (NCBI): domain Eukaryota; kingdom Metazoa; phylum Chordata; class Actinopteri; order Syngnathiformes; family Callionymidae; genus Callionymus; species Callionymus lyra. The sequence continues at coordinate 10,855,623 of NC_141831.1, forward strand.
GAGTTTCAGGGGTGAGTTGAAATTTACGTGAGTCCTTGAATGCAACTCGTGTTTTTGCGGCCAATCGGAGCAGAGTGGGCGTGGTTGCTTAGACGAGTCTTCTAATCAGCCAAAATAGTATATTTTAAGAGGGCGGGGCTTAAGCGTATTTTCTAATGTAAATATCTTTAATAAATGAGAGTTTTGTGCAAAAAGAAACTGATAAGTATAATCGAGGTCCTAGAACAATTTAAGACACACTTAACTAACTTTTCTTCACCAGTCATTTTCAAACGTATTGCTATTTTTTTCATTTCCATATTCTTGTTTCTTTTTTCATTTGACCAATAAGCTTCATTAAGGGACACTTACAGGCACCATCTCCCCAGAGATACCGCAACATGCTTCCATGATATTTCCCATTAAAAAACAATGTGAAATGAAAGCGGCGAGAGCGACAACGGTGGGTTAAAGCCTGACGTCGGGGCCCTTCCTCGCTGAAAGCTGGGAAACTAAAGTGCACTCGCTCACTCAGAAACAAACAAGCCCGAGGCTTATTTGATTGAAACAGCCGCATTTCACATCAGGAGAGGAGGGCTGTATTAAAATAGACAGCGAAAATCCCTTCGCATGGAAAACCACATCATCTACCAGCACACGCTCCCCCCACACTGCTGCAGTTTGCCGGCGACTGCCCGAAAAAAGAAAAAAAAAAACGCTCCTGGTTTATGCGCGGACACAGATAGAGGCAGTCGAGCGTGAAAACAAACATGTGTGTACACGGACGGAGATGAAAACTTCTCATTTGAGTGCAAATCCTTTTTAAAATATCCTGGCACGGCGTGGTGTGTTCACCTATGTGTGTCTCGGAAGTGGGTTCCCATCCCAATTTCGGGGGGCTGCCCTCCCCCGGGCTGTGCTCACCCACCCAGCAACCTTGAGGTTAATCCACCACAAACCTCCCCTGGCGTGTCATGTTGGCGCTGGGTATATGTCCACTGAGGGGTTTTTCTTTTTTTATTTTCCAACCAATTTTTTTCAACCAGGCGTTTCATCTCATGCAATTCCTGAAGGGAAAGCACGCAAGGCTGCCTTGGATCCACGACGACTTCCCGACCAAAGTCAGCAGAGTATGGAGACGAGTAATTCCCCTCACAATTAAAGTAACATCACGACTGGCAGGCGGCGAGGCTTTTCTTTTCGACAAATCCAAACAGAGACATTCCTCAAACATAAAAAAAAAAAACGCAGTTAAGCGTCTTGACTGTCATCCCTGATGCTGATTTGTCTCCAGCCCTGGGGCTCCTCGCTAACAAACGACCCCAACTTCCTGACCTCCCGCAAGAAAAACAATTTCCAAGCTCGGATCAATAATAGCACATTATTAAGAAGCTGGATTTAAGAGTCTGTCTGTCTCTCTGGACTGATAATGATGATGAGCAGCGAAGCAGTGGAAGAAAGACATCTCCGAGTTAAGTAAACACTTTTTTTTCCCCCCTCAGCTGACTTTCTTCATGTGTCGAGCATCAAACTACTTTGGATTGAAATCTCAAAACTCTGATGCAGATTGCATGAATTGGCCTCGGCACGAGTCGTCGGCTTAATCGTGACTGGCATGAATCTTTTTTTTTTTTTTCCAGGGCTCGTATCCCAAAGCAAAGCAGTCCTGAAAGCGATTCATCTTTTCGTTGCCACGCGATGTCAATGAACGGAGACGGATGGCATGCCATGTATCTTTAGATGACCCTGGTGCGTCATAAAATATTCAAACTGTTTGACAAACGTTAGGGCGGCACGAGTGGATCCAGTCTGGAATAACATTAATACGATAAGCTAAGACATAAAAGTATGTTGAAGAAATACAGCGTAAAACAAACTGTAATTATGTATTTTACCTTATTTTCCGCACTAACTTAAAAGGCTTTTCATTTTCACAAAAAAACGACAGTGCGCCTTATAATCCGGAGCACCTTGTATATGAACATTACCTGGTGGGTGACTTGGGACGTACGTAACATCATGGTGGACGTCTATAGAGTGATATTATTGCCACCAGTTTGAGCGAGTGTGTCTTGGTTGTTGTAAACTCAAAATCACTCGGCTGCGCGCTCAACCAGTCAAACACGTTCGTTCAACATGTCATACACGCGCGCTCTAGCCGTCATACACGTGCTCAACTTCACGGCTGCTCGCTCAACATTTGTCTGCTCACAAAACCGGTCTCACGTGCTGCTGCTTGAAGCCTTTTGAACATCATTTGAACATCGTTACCATTGGAGTGAACGGAGTTGTCAGAACGCATGATAAAGTTTGTCTTTATCTGAATGTTTTTTTGACATTCCCTTTAGCACAGCTTTATCTAGTGGATGCATAACACAACCCTAGTCAAACGTTTGACTGTATCTTTTATTCAATACGCCTTATAATCCGGTGCGCCTAATAGTGCGGAAAATACAATACTAAAAAAATCAGGGCATCCACGTCTCGGATAACAAGGGACGGATTCTTAAAAAAAATCCTTACCAAGTTACTATTTCCCCACGTCATATTGTACTTGTAATTTGTATTTTACCATGATATTATTGCACTACATTTACATTAGCTCAACGGTCAAAAGGTACAGGACTTAGGGTAGGGTTTGCAAATTCACTGTGACACTGTGTCTAAGCAAGAAACAGAACTTGGCTCCAGCTCTTTGAGTGACAGATCCTTTTAAAAAGTTGTGGAGCCAGGTGGTAATTAGCCTGGATATCTCTTGAAGGCAATGCAGAACTCAAAAAAAGACAACCCAGTTTTCACCAAAAACATGCTGCCATCTGTGCGATTGTACACCCACACTGACAGTGAGCCCATCAACAAGCTAAGGATGGGGTGGGTGTTCTTACAAGTAATGTATGCATGGCATTGCTAAGCAAAGCAATAACCACACCTCCTCCTGCCCACCCAACGACCCTAAGGGCCCCCAACAACAATGCCATTACAAAGGTGGTCGACGCTCCCGTGTGTGGTCAGCTAATAAAGCAATTGTCTGCCTCCGAAAAGAGGATTACTTTAATCTAGTAATGGCCGACGTCGTGCAGCCTATAGCGACGGGGTAAGAGGGTCACCGAGAACCGCTGAGAGAGCCATTGTACTGAGACTGACCTACCCCCCCCCCCTTTTGTCCCCTTGCCCCGTACTGCCACCCGCAGACCCCCTTGTCTAAATCGAGACTACTGTAGTTCCCCTCAAATCCGACAAGCTCTTGGGATTTTGCCAGCAATCTTTTTTTTTTTTGGAGTCGAACGAAAACACGAGCGACACGAGCGGCAACTACTTGCAGCTTGTTTGCTTAATTGACAGAGAGCGCTCAGCCGGCGCTGATATTCAAGGACGTCTGTCAGAGAAAGTTGAATCCTAATGTTGGGAAGTATTTGTATTGCTGTCGGGGCTGGAAAAGTTTGCCAAAGAAACATCCCGGTTTAAGTTCGTCGTCACGACGGAAGAAACTTTTGTAAAGTGCAACACATTGATGTCGAAAGGCTTCGCCTACACAAGAACTGAACTCTAGTCGGTTTTGTCATTTTGAGTTCCATTACCATCACGAAGGCAGACAAGGAGATGCATCTTTTTTTTTATTGTTGTGTTGGATTCTTTGATCTTTTTAAAAAGACTCCTCATCTGACTCCTGTTTACACAACAAGTTTTGTTTATTTTACGAGACATTTGTGAGATAATCAATGCAATGGGAAGTTACCAAGTTATACTAACACAGTTCAACAAGGCAAGATTGTTTTCTACTTAAAATCTTGTTCGTTATTTAAGTTTCTTTCCTGTTGTTTGCTTAAGGATGATACAAATACTTAAGTTAATCATGTACTTGATTAGCATATACTATATACAGTACATGGCTCTTGTAATCACTGATTTTCTGAGACTCCTCTGTTGTTCTCGGTGTTATCTTGACCATTTAAGTATATATTTTATTGAGTATTGTTTTGATTGTTTAAGCGCTTTGTGACCCCGGTCTGGAAAAGCGCCCTACAAACATTACTTACTTACTTGCTTACTTATTAAATTTTAAAAGACATAAATCAGTGCCGAATACTTTAGTCTTTCTTTCTTTTAAATACTTACAAAGTTGTTAACTTAAAAGGCAATCATTTTGCATTTATTCTTAATAAATGTTTATTTAGTTTGCTGTGTTTTGTTCCATTTGCGCAAATAAACAATAATGTGTAAAGGAAAATTAGGTGGTCATTTGTATTGCTCTTTAATTAAAAAAAAAAAAAAAAAAACATTTAAAAAGTGTGTGTTGGATTTTAATTAGTAGTTCATTTTAAAATATTCTTTTTACGTTCTACCGCAAAGGTTTGTGTCAAAAGTTTAGTCCCAAAATAGTACTTTTTTTTCACTATTACATTGCTTTCTTAATAGTTATTAATAATAATAGATTAGATTGTATCATCTTGTTCTTTCTCTTTATTTCTCTTTGTTCTTGTTCTTATTTTATTTTGATTATTTTATGAAAAATTGCTGTATTTGCTGTGAATAATTTTGAAAAAAAACTATTTATAATAATTATCAATAAAGTTCTACCTAACCTAACCCAACCTAATAATAATAAAGTTATTTCAGTTATTTTAAAGTAAAGATGAGGATTTAATTTTTTAATAATTGAATTGCGTATAAAAAGATCACCAAATACAACGGCCCTTATATTTTCTTTCAAAGGTCACTTTCCTTCCTCTCATCGCAAGGGGCCTGAAAGGTGAAAAAGGGTGAAAAAAGGTGAACGGACGTTCAGGACATCAGCGTCTTTTCCCCCCCCCCGGCGCAGCACGTCAGCCGTCCACGACCTTTCCCCCCGCTAATGACCCTGGACCCGGCGCTGGTTCCTGTCAAGTGTGCGGAAATTTGTATCTCATGCACCGAAGCAGATGGACCAAAAGCCTTTTGCTTCCTGGCTCGTGCTCCGCACACTTCCGAGGCTGGAGGAGGTGGGGGTGTAGGTGGTACTTGAGGGCGGTGGGGGGGGTCAGAGCAACAGTTCCAATTTTCCAACCTGTCAACAAACTCCAAAAACAGATGGATCTTAGAGAAGAAATCCATTTAGCTCCACTTCAATGACTTAAGCCTCTGTACGCTGACCTTTCCAAACTCCTGGGTGGGAGCGTCTTAAGGAGAAATGAATCTCGGGCAAACACACACGAGCAGGAATCAATAAGCATTTACCGCGGCGGACACGCCTCCGTATTTACCATTCGCACACACAGGTCAAATATGCCTAAACCCTTCTCGAAATGCCACTTTACCGCACGCACACAGGTGAGCGCTGGGGGTCGATAATGAAGAGGTCCTGTCGATTTTGAGTGACTTGGGGGGGGGGGACGAAACATGGCGTCCTTCGCGGCGTAAGGATAACCGACACGAGTTGCGGCGTAAGCTCCTTATTCGTATGCAGAGCGGGGAAGCCTTGTCGGGTAACGTCATGCTAATGTAACATTTAACATCTGCGATTTAGAATACGCTGACATTTCCTGACACTCCGACGTTTAAACGGAAAACTTAATTTGCATCACAAGTGGCGGCGTTTATTGGCAGGAGTCTGACGATACGATACATATCACGACGATACGGGCGCAGCGATGCTTTATATTGGGACACTGTTGCGATACTGTAGGAACAAGGATATATTTGTAGTATTGTCGAGTACTTGACTCTGGTGTAGCATATTTTACAGATCAGGATGGAGGTGAATTATACTTTTATTATCAAAGGAATAGTTGTAAATAAGGGTGTGTATTGTTGAGTATCTGCTGATACGATACGTATCGCGATACTTTATATCGTAATATATTTTTATACTGTAGTAACAAGGATATATGTGTAGTATTGTAGAGTACTTGACTCTGGTGTAGCAGATTTTACAGATCAGGATGGAGGTGAATTATACTTTTATTATCAAAGGAATAGTTGTAAATAAGGGTGTGTATTGTTGAGAATCTGCCGATACGATACGTATCGCGATACTTTATATCGTAATATATTTTTATACTGTAGTAACAAGGATATATGTGTAGTATTGTAGAGTACTTGACTCTGGTGTAGCAGATTTTACAGATCAGGATGGAGGTGAATTATACTTTTATTATCAAAGGAATAGTTGTAAATAAGGGTGTGTATTGTTGAGAATCTGCCGATACGATACGTATCGCGATACTTTATATCGTAATATATTTTTATACTGTAGTAACAAGGATATATGTGTAGTATTGTAGAGTACTTGACTCTGGTGTAGCAGATTTTACAGATCAGGATGGAGGTGAATTATACTTTTATTATCAAAGGAATAGTTGTAAATAAGGGTGTGTATTGTTGAGAATCTGCCGATACGATACGTATCGCGATACTTTATATCGTCATATATTTTTATACTGTAGTAACAAGGATATATGTGTAGTATTGTAGAGTACTTGACTCTGGTGTAGCAGATTTTACAGATCAGGATGGACTTAAAGTATACTTTTATTATCAAAGGAATAGTTGTAAATAGGGGTGTGTATTGTCGAGAATCTGGCGATACGATACTTTATAATGTAATTTATTTTGATACTGTAGTAACAAGCATACATGTGTAGTATTGTCAAGTACTTGACTCTGGTGTTGCAGTATTTACAGACCACGTGACTCTTGACAAAGTCGTAACTGCTTTCATTTGTTTTGAAACCAAAATATGTCCAAACATCAGCTTTAAAAAGTCCACTGTATCCTCTCATCCCCAGTCTGGAATCTCACAGAATTTCTTCGTACCTTTAGCTGCGGAATGACTGCTGCCATCTAGTGGTCGGAAGTTCAATTGCAACACAAAAATGAGCATAGCAGTGAATATTTGCATGTTGATTTGAAAATTAAAAAAATATTTTAATGTATATACACTTAACTTAATAACTATGATAATAATAAAATGAAATTTTAAAGTGGAAAACTATTTTTTTGACGATACAGTGAGGTTGAATATCGATACGGTATCGCGATGTTTCAGTGTATTGACAGTTTCTTACAGCTCTAACCACCAAGTCAAGAAAATATACGCCCTGAAAAACTTTCATAACTACACCGAAATGAACCGAGAGGTGAAGGCACTTCGGAATAATTGACTCGCTGATAAACAGCCTGTAATTAAAGCGAGTTGGCCGACTCCGAGTCTCGTATTAATCACAAACTTGACTAATGACTTGGCGAGCGCGTATGTTGATTATAATTATGTAGGATTAGACGCCCGGCGTAATAACAGTGACATAATGAGCTCGTAAACAAAAGAGTTTGAGGAACAAAAAAAAAATGTTTATATTCTCAACGCCGGGGCTTTTTAAATCAACACACTCCAACCAAGTGTTATTTATCCGTTCGCGACACGATCGTCCTGTCGCATCCGAGCTAATGAGGCTCTGATTGCATGGGATTGATTTGTGTGAAGCGCTTATTGATCGCCTCTCATGTTTACCATGAATGATGCCGCTCCCTTCTCAGGATGAAACTCAAGTCTCTTGGTATTTGCGATGAATTGACGGATGCGTCGCTCGCCCTCGCATGTTTGCGCCGCTTCCATTTCGCCTCATTATTGTTGTCGCTCCTGCTCTGCGTCAGATCACTCTTTCCACTTCCATCTGAGACAACAGAGGGCGATGCAAGGACTTGGACTCTAATGCAATCCCGGGAATTTATATTAACGTTTCACTTTTTGAATGAATCAAACCAATCATCTGGCGGCCATTTGCGGGCCCTTGGGTGGATAAAATGCCTCCATTATTAAACCAAAAGAATATAAATAAACAATAAACAATGCCAGTTATCCCGAAAAAACAAATGTGTTTGTGGTATCCCTTGTGTAGTCTCTGGGTCAAAGTGGACGACCTCCACCATTGGATATGTATTTCTGGAAGAACGGGAGGTCGTTTTACACTTTGTTTACCTGTGTCTTCGGGTCACCTTGACCCTGGGATAACATAACGGTAAAAGTCACCCATGTTGTGTTCAACTAGTAAATATAGACATTTATTTGAATTATAAAAGTTTGGACACCGGTGTGTAAAATCAAAGTTTTGTTTACATTTATGTTTATTTATTTTAGTTCAACTCATCAATAATAACCAATTCAATGATGCCTCATAATATAGGAACATTTTTTCATATAATATCATGCAAAATATATTTTTAAATATATTATTAAATTGTCAGTAACATTAAAATAACATAAGTAAAAATTTATTAAAACTGTACAGTGAAAGTCTGCGCCATGCACCATTATTTATTTAATAGATATTAAACAACATACACAAAGAACTAGCAATGAGGGAAAATATAATCACTTACATTAATATTGCTTCAAACATTTGAATTTTGTTAAAACATTTTTTTAGTCCAATAATTTGATCTAAAACGCAAATTTAGGCACAAAAATATCAATTTCCTTTTTCTAAAACTCAGAATTTTAATTCATATAATTAATTTATTTTTTGTTTTAAGTCACATTTTCCTTCAAACACTTAAGAATAATAAGTAACTTGTTTCTAGTTTTTTGGGGTCGAAAACAAGAATATTTTGGGGGGCAGTTTGAGTTAGAGTTTAGTTGAGTTTTGCACCAATTTAGAAAATGACCTAAGTAAAAATTGAAGATCCTGCCAATACCCAGAATTCTTTTGCCATCTGATCATTAATTACTCACTGTTTTGGCTGAAAAAAGCATCGTGCACTGAGGTTTAAGAGAAAATATCCACATTGATTCATTCCTTAAAAAACAACGGAGAGTAAAAGCAGACACTTTTAATGGGGTAAGCCTGGATGTATAAAAAAAGCTGGACAAAGCATCTCTTTGTCGTGTCCTTCACTTAACAACACATCTGTGTCTTCCCTGGTCTAATTTTCGGGTCTTAATCGCGGCCTGCAGGAGTGCAGCCGCACCACAAGGGCCATTGTGTTGCTCTGCTGGGGGCCTTTTGGCTTCTTTGTGCCGAAGAAAGGGGTCGTTTGCATCATTTAGGGACTAACGGTTTACAATTAATCATTGTTAATCGTTCTTTCGCGATGCCCGAGACCCAAAATGAGGGTCACAAGCTGGTCTGAACACCCACAAGGGTTCACATTTACGAGGGATGGTTGCAGAAGATGCAGTATCTAAAGATAAGAGATGTAAATAAGAATTGTAAAAATGTGGTTTTTTTGGAAACTATAGATTCAAACTAGTGATTTGACATGTCGCCCGCAACGTAATCCAGGCCAAAAGTTCTTAAGATCCGACGCTAAAATCGGATTTTCACGAGCATGTTTCCAGTCCGGAATCCCGATGTAATCCCTAAATATTTATTTTTGATGTCCTCGCTCATGGACTTATAAACTCATGACTTGATGCTCTTAAACCAGAGAAAACAGATTCATGAGAACATTCCGAACACATCCTTAAGTGTTGCTTTGACTGAAGAAGTGTAGTTTATTTAGGAAAAACATACTGGATATTTAAATATATAAAACCCACCTTATTTATTGTACCACAAACAGGGAATTCCCATGGTGCCTTTCTACACATTGCTCTATTTAGTGACGGCTGATTGGTCGCTTCAATAATGTATTACAATTCTACGTCTATGCGGCTAATCAATGGCTGTAATTGGTTGGCTGGGCGGCAAAGCATTACAGGAAGCGTTCAGGTCACTGTTACCAAAAGGGTTCTAGAGAATGGCACCTCGTAGGCAATTGGTTAATAAATGTAGTCGGTTTAAACGAGTGAAAAAAATGTAATGGTGAGTATTTCGCCGATTTTTGTTGAATGCAGTTGGGTTTTCAGAAGGTAACCCTCGCGATAAATAAGTAGTAATTCAACGAAATGTCCTCCATGAATGAAGTTGAACAATAAAATACTAGCCTTAAACTTTATCTGTCTCGCGAGACAACGTTATCTTAGTTCACGTAGAAACCGTTTGTTTTTGAAAAATGCCGTTGAACAGTTGGTATTTTGAGGAGAGGAGTGAGATTAAGAGCAACATGTTTTTTTAATGCTAATTTATTTGAGATTTGTCATGGAAATATGAATTATTTAACCCACACACGGGACGGTCATTAGCATGAAGCTCCGGTGGTCAGGGCTCAGAGATAATGAGGATCATTGGACTGGACGGTTGCAGCGAAGGGGGCTCTATTGTTCCTCCGTGGCCCCCGTGGCTTCGGGGTCTTACACTGTCATTAAACCATCGTCTTCTTCACACCACCTGTTGTCAACAACACCCACAACCCACCCCCGCCTTCCCTCTTTTTGTTTGTCCCACTGACCCACTGCACGCCGACCGGTCCACTAATTAATTCACCGCCGTCCTCTTCCGAGTGAAGACTTTGGCCGGTGGTGCTGGCTCGAGGGCCAGCGGGCAGCCAGATCATAGTGAGGGGCTAAGCCAGAGGCTCGTGGCCTCTCTGCAGCCATCTGCCCTCCCCCCCTTTAATTCAAGAGCTGACCAGTGACTCCGGGTCCGGACCTCATCCCATTAGTGATGCTCGAGCGGTGCCATGCAGCCGACGACCGCATGACTCGTGGGGTTGATGGTGGGCTAGGGGGTGGAGGGGGGACCATGACAGAGCAGATGAAGTCTACGGTGGCCGAGAAAGCCGACAAAATACTGAACACAACAGCATCAAGACTGACCGGAACTGACTGGACTCTGAGTCATTCTGAGGGAATGTGTGACTCAAGCGAAAAAGTAGCGTAAGATATTGAACAAATAAGGTTTGTGTATGAATATGAAGGCAGATGACAGTGGGAAAGTACAATTGAATCTACCTATGGCCAACGTTCCCTGGTGCGTCAGAAGTGCAAGGTCCCCTGAGGTCAGTTCCGTTGTGGTCGTTTGCAAATTGTGTCGTTTTTTGTTGTGAGCTTTTTTTTTTAAGCTACCATAGAGGCCAACGTAAGATAAGGCATGATTATAGGATTATAAGTCGCATTAAGTTCCATGAGGATTCGGAAGTATTACTTTGCCCCCGGTCTATGGACGAAAACTACGCAGTCGCAGTGCGGCTTACCAAAGTCGTACCTCGCATTTTGACAGATTTTGAAGTGATGTGCCAGAATTAAAACATAGGGCACAGAGGACGTTTTGTCGTTTTGTTGACCAAATTTTACGGATTTCCAGTAAGTAAAGGTTATTTGTAAAGCATTTTTTGCATTTTCTGCATTTGCATTAATCTTAAATTTTTGTATTGAATCATTTTCCTTGTTGTTGTAAACAAATAAAGTCTATGAATCTCTATGTCGTCCCATGCACGACAAGTGGTTGTGCTGTAACGAACCACGTCCAGCCACAATGCGGCGACTGACCATCCAGGTTAATAAAGCCCACAGTAGAGAGTAGTTTCAGCAGCAGGACAAGGGGGTGCGGACGGGTCACCTCGACTCTTATCACCGCCGGCGCCGAACGCTTTCCTCCCTCCGACGATTTCCACCAAATCCCTTCCTCCAATTCCAAATCTCTAAAGCCTGAAATGCATTTTCGTAGGAGTTCCAGTTATCGGGAAAAAAAATCCCTCCGACAGGTGCTGGTGAGTGTGTGCTGCGAGTTGGTGACAGCGGCGTTCAGCTGCTTTTCCCACTCCGGCGTCTGGGATTAAACTGCTGCGCGAGCGGTGGCAGGCAGACTTACAGATGTACACACTCGCACACAGACAAGACACGAGGCTCGTCTTCACCTGTTCTCGGACCAAATTCCGCAAGGCAGCTGCCAAACCGGACCTCAAGGGGTGCGACCTCTGAACGACCCTTTTGTTGTTGTTGTGATGCCACCACCAAGCACCAGTGAAAGCTCTGTGAGCACCCCCCTTGTGTCGAGGGGGCCACGTCGCCTTGTGAATATGCATGAGCCATAAAGCCGGGGCAGACGGAGGAGGCATAATAAAAACGTCAGGGGCGCTTCGCAGGCGAGCGCCGCGCACTCAAAGTCAAACCCTCAACCGTTAGCTTCAGTGGCTTTTATGCGTCTGACACCGATAACTCTGAGGACATATTTTAGTGCCGCCACGCTCGGAATCAGACAAAGAGGAATTTAATACAGGACCCTAGACATGATCAGACCATTGACTTTAAACAGTATATTAAATCACATAATATGTCACATTAACGCTCGAGTTATTCATTATACAAACATTACTCCAGTAATCAACATGCGGTTGTTTACAAGAAAGAGGTTTGTTAAAGTGTTTGATTCATTTCCAGCTCTGATTAAATTATAAATTGGCTCCATATTTGACTTTTAACTTTAACTTTTCTGCATTTCCTGATTCATCAATTTTGGCAAGAAGCAACAGGTAACAATGGATTTAGTTTGAATAGTTTTGCTAATGGCTAAATTCAAGAAAAACACCTAGTTATATTTTAAATCTAAGTCAAATCAAATAGTTATTGTTTTTTTAATGCTTCCCAAGGAATATGAAAAGGGCATGAATGGGTAAGAAAAAAATAGCATTGAGTCGGTAGCAACTCTTGACTAGTTTCACGGAAAAAAAATCGATACAAAAATCATTTTGGCATGTTTACAGGGTCATTATTATGTAAATTGGTGTCGTCACGGTCAAAACTAACAGGATAATAACATTTTAGACGAAAGTATTACTCTTTACAAGTCCTTCCCAATCCCTGGTCCGGGTACCGTAACCGGTCCGCGAGACATTTGTTACCAGGCCACACAGAAAGAAAAACTATGTATATAATTTGGTTCTATTGATTGTTGCTGTGTGAAAGGTCTTGATAAATAGCCTTTGATTCTTACAGTCAAGTTCTCTTTAAATTCAACCAGTGAACTAGTAAAAATGATTGAAAAATAAATGTATATGATTTTATTTTTACTGTTTGGGATGGTAAGGATGGTTCGCGAATATACTACCCACGTTAAACCAGTTTGCAGTTACCTCTGCTCTACACAACAGAGGTTACACAAACATTTTTCTTTCAACCTTGTTGTTTCTGGGATCTCTATTTACACAAGTGATCAATGTAAATGGGAAGCAACAGCTCACACAGTTGGCTACAATTGTTTTTGCTAATGGCTACGTTTAAGAACAAAAAGTAATTTAAACATTGGCCAATATTTTAACAAACATTTCCCTATTTAAACAAGTCCGTTATAGAGTTTGTGTTTACTCGCTTTTGCTAGTTTACAGGTATATTTCTTGAGTAAACTGCAACAAGAACCTTATGCTAATGATACTTTGGAGAAAATCTGTTTGTTTTTTTTCAAAATAAAACACTTTTCCGACTTTAATATTAATCTACAAAACAGGAAGTTATATTACAAGTTGCACTACGGGGCCCCGGGCTGTACTTCTACATTCCATTACAACCAAAATTGTTGTCACATGAATGTTAACACGAACCCACAACCGTTGTTATCAATTAAGTTCACTTCATCAAACACCCACACGGTGAACCTGAGCTTACACGATACATCTCCGTACACCTGTGCGTTTTGTAATTATTTAGTAGCTCATTTTGAAGAACAAGTGTTTCCTGTCAACGGAATCACGTTCAAGGCCGAGACGACTCGAGCGCCTCGCTCTGTTCGTGACATACGACATTAATAATAAGTGTAAGCGACGAAAACTAAAGGCGAGACACATTTACTTGACTATTCAACTATGTCTCCCAAGCACATTTCGTCAGTAGTTTGCCAAAGATTTAATCTAGTTTTCGGTGAGATTCTGGCCCCGACCCGAAGCTAAACCATCTGACCGCTCGACAGCTCCGGCTGCGTTCGTTCCAAATATACACACAGGCCCGTCTGCAAAATCAGCATCACTCGCTTGTTCCAAGTCGTCCATCTTGCCGTCTTTCTCTGGTGCCGCACTAAGTCCGTCTGCACGGGGGCCCCCGGCTTACCCGGCCTGTCCCTTTATCTCCGGCCCCACCGGAGGGGGCGCTGGCAGGCGCTCGCCTTTGGCAAGGGCCCGTGTTTACTCAGTGTAATCGCTTCCACGTCCTCCAGAGGCGACGAAAACTCATTGTGGGTTTGTGTGTTTTTCGGACGGCGAATATGGATGAGGCGACCGTGAAAAGCAGAAACTGCAGCGGGCCTCGGACGGTCCCACACGTCGCCGAGGAGAATGCCACATCCCGGAGGAAAGCGCGGGGGGGCGGGGGGGGGGGGTTGAAAGCCGACTTGAACATGAGTCAGAGGATATGTGGTTGTGTCAGAACAACCGCACAGAGATTTGTCGGCATTTGTTGGTTTGAGTGAAGTGCAAATATCACACAGAGGAAACACACAGAGACGGGTTCGTCGTGACTCAGTGGGAATTCAAAGATGGTAAAATAAGTTGCTGCACTATATATTTATCATTTTAACAAGTATATCTTTCAGTTTACCTTCTCTATTTAATTGTCATTATTGTGTATTTTAAACCCTAGTTCCAACAACTGAAATTCTATAGTATTTTTCAGAGAATTAAACCATTTTACTTCATATATTCCCATCATTACATTCTTTGAATTATAACAAGACTTTTCATTTGCGGTCATAGAAGAGTCGTAAATAGTTTTATTTTTACCAAATTATCAATTAATGTTAATTTTTAATCGAATAATTTGAACATTTCTGTACTGACACCATAAAAAAACTCCTATGTTTTAAGATTTAGAAATACATTACAAGGTTTATTCTAGAACCCTCCTGTTATTGATAATATTAATAAATAACATTACGACCAGCTGCCCATTTATGTAGAAAAGATTCTGTGGGGTCTGGAGGAGGAACTTTTCCAAATTAAAACAAGACATTTACGAGGAGACGGTTGACGGTTTCGTTTCCCTTCGCCATTTAGATCAGAAGAACATCTCGGGCAAACACTCACAAAAAAATCCACACATAAGTTTCGCGTTACAGACTCTTCATCTGCTTTCTGTTGAATTCCTGACCTCGCTTCTGAAGAGCAGACGATCGCAGTCACGCAACAGATTTGACACCGGCTTGTTTAAAACGTGGCTGACAGAAGTGATGCTGGAGAAGCGAGAGCTTGAAAATGCTCCTACTTGACAAGCCGTTGATATTTATAACGTGAGAAAAAACCAGGGACGATTTTAGGTTTTTAGTCGACACTCACTTGCTACTTCCAACGAAGCGTTCCGGCTCACCGCCTCGCCCAGGTAGTTGCGGGCGACGCAGACGTAGACGCCCTCGTCCGGTTTGCTCCGCCTGCCGTGGACGATCCTCAGGAAGAAGAGGGAGCCGCTGGGTAGGAGCATCCGGTGGGACCTCGGGTCCTCGCGGTCCGTCTCCACGCGCTCGCCGTCCTTGTACCATTCCACCATGGGCGTGGGCCGACCCTCCGCCTTACAGTTGAGGGTGGCCGGTTCTCCTTTGGACACGATCAGGTCCGACGGGTGCTCCACGATACGTGGCGCGGCATCCTCTAGTCTGGGCCGAGAACCTGGTTTGGAGGAGAGAGGACGGGTTTTTAAAAAATGGCCACTTGAAAATCTGCGGCGTAGCATTAGCATCAACGTAGATGAGACAGTATTTCTGTTTTCGTAAGAAATACCTCAGAACATCACATTGTCCATGTGCTTCAGCGTTAAACCTGGTCAACTGCTTGAGTGACTCATACCCACTGTGGCAGTTCACAGATTTATTTTGTATTATTTCACTTCCTGTGTGACATTAAATGCCGCATGTGCGCGAAACTATCGGCAGATTCTGATCCACAGACCTAAGAGCCCGAGCTGGGGTGTAAGGCTGGATCAGATCACAGATGTAAGGAGGGGCCTGACCATGAATAGATCTGAAACTAAGAACCAAACTTTTAAATGTAATTCCGGAAAGAAAGTGGCAGCCAATGCAGAGTTTAAAGGATCGGGGGAAATGTGAGTTCTTCTACTAGAGCAGCTCATAATTGTGTATCATCTGTAGGCTCCTTCCTGTAGAAACCTTTTTGAGAATTGATCCAAATCAGTTGCACAAATTTGGTTAAGGGCTGCCACAACTTGATTTCTTTTCAATGATACAATTAATCAGACAAAAAAACTTTTTGTGTAATTTTCGGCTCTACAGTAGAGCATGTAGCTTTTTTCATTCAACCGTCAATAGGTAAAGCTTTTGGGGTTTGAATGTAAGAAAATAAAGAAGTTTAATTTGATCTAAATCGACTTTTAATAAAAAAGACACTTAAAAGGACTTAAATTAAAAATAACAAAAACATGTTAACATGAAATAATAAACCATCCAGTTTTTGAAGTAGAAAAAAGTAAGAAATAAACTTGAATTGCCAAATTGTATATTTATTTTCGACGTCATTGCGACTATTGGCAGCCCTAACTTGATTTCCTGCACAACCACGATATCAAAAGCAATTTGTTGAGTCAAAAATATAACATTTCCATGGCGGTCATTTCGTATCATTAGCATAAGACAAAAGCTACATACAAAACACGACAAAATCCTTGTTCTCCACAAAATCTGCTACTTCAAAGCACTCAAAGGTTGATGTAAAACATCGTACAAGCTCTTCCAGAATCAAGAGTAACTGGCTTCTTTTTTTTCTAACCCATAACAACCACACGAGACATGATAAGACCAGGGTTAAGTTATTTTGGCCACATCTCAAATTCCCTTGTGAATCTGATTTAAGTTGCAACCCAAATGGAAATAGTAAGACTGGAAAACAATCTACACGTCAGAAGTATTTACATTCAGGCCACTTTATGGAAGAAAAAAAAAAGAAAAAAAAGGCACGGGTATAATCTAAAAGCGTAATCTGTCTTTTTACCCGCAGAGAAAAAGTATATTAAATCAATTCTCCAACACAGTGGTGTGGAACAAGCAATCGCTTTTACAGCGGAAACTCCAAATATAAATCAAAGGGACGTGTGGAATTACATGTCGGGAATTCTTAACTCTGAAGCAGCGTATCCGCCATATATACACTATATATATATATATATATATATATATATATATATATATATATATATTTAAGCCACTTATAGTGATGTCATTGGTTAATAATGACCAGTCGTTTCATGGTACCGTCTGTAATGTTGTTTTAATCGTGAAAAGAATCTTTAAGAGTACTCAAGACAACAACCATCTAGAATTCCCTTTAATCTCCTGAGAGCGTGGAGGAACGTGGCGAGGTCGCAGAGGGTCACCGAGTCGTTTCCCACAGGTGTGAGGATGAAGAGGTGAAGGGTTAACGTTCCCTGATGGCGAAAAGATAACGCATGACGTCGTGGAAATTCCTGCCTTCGGAGAGATTAGAACCTCACACCTAAAGAATCTGGGACCGTCCTGTTGATCCCGGATGTGATCACATGCTTTCAGAATTTTTTAAGAATTTGGAAGAAGACAGGAAGTGGTTCACGAGGCTTTGAAGTCTCCTTCAGATAGACTGTAAAAGCATCTCCAGCTGCCCGTTCAAAACACTTTCGAGGCAGTGAAATGTGCTCACACATTATAGCCTGATGTCACTCACTGACGGAGGCTAGCATCGCTAATATATAGCATAGCGTCAAATCCAATGACACAAGGGGCCAAAAATGGTAAGAAGTCAGAGAAAAATATATTTTGTTCGACCCGTTACTCAAACAGGAAGTATTATTTTGATATTGTCTCTTTATTCCTGGCTCAAATTATCTTTATTTTATTATGACCATTTGAAATACAATTTGAGAGCCAAGTCAAAATATAGGGACGATTTTAACCTAATGTTTATACTAACGTTAGACAAACATTAATATAACTTTTAGTCCAGTGGAAATGTTTTGAATTTTTTGAATAGCCGGGGGAAAAAAAAGTCATTAAATTGACATCTTCCCATGTTGCCACAATAGCAAAGATATTTTTTTTAACAAA
Organism: Callionymus lyra; assembly: GCF_982586985.1. NCBI lineage: Eukaryota > Metazoa > Chordata > Actinopteri > Syngnathiformes > Callionymidae > Callionymus > Callionymus lyra. The sequence continues at coordinate 10,873,463 of NC_141831.1, forward strand.
AGCTTTTCCACAACATGACCTCCGTGGAAGTAGAACCGCTATTATGTATTCCATTCTATCTTAATCTTTTCTTTGCGTTAATTCCTTCGATCTATGTTTTTTTATACATGCACTTTGTCATCCCTTGTACTTTGTTCTTTGTACTTTGTTCTTGTGTTCATGAAACTTGCTGTACCGATTTGGAAACCCAATTTTATTTTTATTAAAGTCAATCAATCAATCTATCTATTGTGAAATGATTTAAAAATAAATATATTAAAAAATGTTTGATTATATATAGAGATTTGCGACATCAATTTTTCATGTGTTCACATGTTTAAGACCTTTGAAAATTTGATTTAAGACCTTTGGTCGTTTTTAGATTTTAAGAATTGAATGCCTTTTTATGACATTTCATGGAACCCTGTGATTTTGTTCACAATCTACAAACAAATCCCTTCCTTTCAACATCAGTTTTTATTCTTATTTTTGACATCTATAATCCCTGTACCTTATTTTATCTTAATCACTATTAATCTATTGATATTTAAAATATGAGATGAGCAAAAAATAAGTGAATTATCGCCACAGGTTGTATTATTACCTTTTTACCATTGGTTATCTCAGGGTCAAGGTGAACCGGTGGCCCAAAAAACAAATGTGTTTGTGGTATCCCTTGTGTTATCTCAGGGTCAAGGTGACCCGGTGGCCCAAAAAACAAATGTGTTTGTGGTATCCCTCGTTCAAGATGAACGACCTCACTGGCTTCCAGAAACACATATTGCAGTGGCCGGGTCACTTTGACCCTGAGATAACAAGCGTTAAGGGTAGGTTTGGCTATGAAAAACAAAACGCGAGTCGGGGGCGAAAACAGTTGTATCTCATTTACATCATAAAACATGAAGCTGTGTTTTAACAGCTCGGACGTGGGAAGCAGAAAAACACGGAAACAACAACAACAATAAAATGTCCGTCCATGTAGCTCGAGGGTGTAGCAGCGCTAGCAAGACGCCTTTTAGGTGGTGTATGTATCATAGCAGAACAAAAGTGGTGGTAGGACGGCTGCGATCGGGGGGGTGGGTTGGGGTTGGGGTTGGGGAGAGGGGGGTCATCCTATGGTAAAAGAGCTCAGCGGGACGGAGCCTTTAAGAGCTGACTCATAAATTTTACAGTTGCGAGGATGAAGCCATGTGGAAATGTAAAGCGGAGGCTTTTTAGAAGCGACGGAGGAGAGACCACCGTGAGTGTGGGAGCTCGCTGTGATGGAGGGGAAAATAGAAAACCACTACGTTTCTCAGAGACCCCCCTTTTCAAGCTCTGGGAGATCCAACAAACACAAACTTATCTCTACGTTTGTTTGCTGTTATTGTAAGTTACTGTAAGATACTATACGATAAGGAAGATTTACAGTAGAGTAAACCAACCCCATTCAACTTTCCAATAACCCTGAAGTTTACTTTCTAGTCCAAATATTATTTTTTTGAAATAAAATGATGCTAGCAAAAAGCATAACAACACTTAATAAATGATTATGATGCTTGGATTGACTAGTATAAATAGCTTATTGTATTTAGTGGACTTATTTGTGGATAACACAGTATCTAAAAGTGTACCTGTTCTTTTCAAAAATGTAAAAATAATGATGGTTTTCCATACATGACACATCAAATACTCAAGCGATACAACCCCTCCACCCCCATGCTAGTGCGCTAGCTTCAAGTAGCATATACTAATTCCTTTTTTTTTTAATCTTCTTTCTCATTGGTGACTTCCACTACATACTTTTACTACTACCGCATCATTTCTACTTTATGTTTAAACTTGAGATTAAACCGTCATATATAAAGGAAGCCAAAAGAGCTACATGTCAGTAGCATAAACTTATTTTAAATATCAAGGCGAAAGGCTCTTCTTCAGGTGCTAACAGTATAGCATCTTCATTTTCTTTGGTGACTTCTACCTCATACTTTAACTACTACCACATCATTTCTCCTTTATGTTTAAATTTAGGATTAAACCGTCATATATTAAGGATGCCAAAAGAGCTACATACCAGTAGCATAAGCTTATTTTAAATACCAAAGAGAACGGCTCTTCTTCAGGTGCTAACAGGATAGCACCTTCTTCTTAGAAAATACCATGACATACTTTTACTACTGCCACATAATTTAAAGTATTTGTTTAGACCTAAAACTTCCGATTAAACCGTCATATATTAAGGATGCCAAAAGAGCTACATACCAGTAGCATAAACTTATTTTAAATATCAAGCCGAAAGGCTCTTCTTCAGGTGCTAACAGGATAGCACCTTCTTCTATCTTGACATACTTTTACTGGCACAAAATGTATGCTTTTTTTTAACTTAAGAATAAAATATCATTGTGTTAAAGATGCCAAAAGATTCCATAATTAATCGTGAAGTTGCTTTAAATTCATGGAAACCTAAAAAAAAAACATCCAAAAAAACTTTACAGTTGAATAATATTGAAACTGAAACATATAGATGAATGTAGTAATACTGAAATAAACTACACAACTCATCGTTTATTTACTTGTTTAAATAAATGCCATAAAGGAGTGTGTTTATATTCTCCGTTTAGGAATTCACAATTTTCGAATTGCATTGAAAAAACTAAAAGCATAATTGTTCTAAGTGTCTTTGGCATTAAAAAAAATTAATCAATCACAAACTTTTTAAAGGGACGAGTCGTACGTCGGCGTCCAAGACATTTTGGATTCCTAGCGTTCCCCCGGCTCGCTGTCGAGAGCGAGGCGTAAACACACATAAGAGGCTGGAGGAGCTGATTCAGTGGTCGGCTCCGGTCCGGAGAGAGTCTAACTGGCTGTTGTTAGAGTGACAACTGTAATGGGAAAGTCTGGCCCCTCTGAGGACTTATTAACGCCCGTCTGTGGTGAGAGGCAGCAACTTCCACGGCTAATGAAACCGCTGGGATGTCGGGGGGGGAAAGAAAGAGAGATCCCAGGCCCGTGTGAGCTGGACTGGAATGACGTCCCGAAGAGAAGATGAATCGCTGACTAAACTGTCGGTTTTTCGACGGGAACACTTGAGCGATTTAGATGTTCTGATTCCGGGCGAAAGGAAGTAAACAACGGCCTTGGCGAACGGACGTAATGAAATTCCCGCCAGTTGACCGTGTTCCTCTGGCGCTGCTGTTGTTTCGTGTCATCGGTTGTTAACACAACATGTCCACGAGCCTCAACTCAAGGCTGATGCGATCGGACAGTTCCAGGATGCCTGGCACTTCCACGGACGGAAGCCGCTGCTGCCACTTTGTCCTCATCGAGGGACGTCATACTTTTTAAAAAATATTTTCCCTTTTGGATTAATCAGAACAAAAGTAGTGCCCGAGTGTAAACGGGTTCCCTCCTGGCCCACGGGGGCGTCGCCCAGTACCAGTCCATTAGGGAATTTGTTAAATTGAGATGATATATAATTCATAATCTGCCCAGTTCTCCGGCGTCACATTCACTCGTGCCTTTTGACACGTGAAATTCATGGAAAACAAACATTTGAGCTTCTTTACGAAAAGGGAGGACAAAGACCATTAGCATTAGCAACATTGAGGGTTGGGGACCCCCGCTCTGTGACGACCCCAGATTTAAGCCTAATGTGCCAAAATTAAAGGGAGTCCAACTCAGTCAAAAACTGTCTTTAATAGTAAGTAAGTAAGTTAGTTGGTAATGGTTATTTCTTAAGATCTTTCTAGACCAGGGTCACAAAGCGCTTAAACAATCGAAAAAACAATACACATTTAAAACGATATACCAAAAAGGCCGAGACACATAAGATAAACACAGGAGACCTAGAAAATCAGGGAGAAGTGAGAAGGAGGCTCGATTAATCTTAGTTCTCTTTGACGGGTATATTTGACGAAATTAAACAAATACAAATTCCTTAAACATCATGTTAAATTCTCTTAAAGTCTTTGCATAATCTGTAATATGTTATAGCTAGGCTTAAAAAAGACTAGCTTAAGTTCCCAGTACCAGGTTGTTGTTTTTTTTAAAGATACAAAATAGTGAAAAATATTTAGTTTTAAAAATGTTGTTGTTCCTTTAACATGCTTGCATGGACCCATTGCGACAAGTTTTCAGGAAAAACACGAGGCTAAAAGAAAACATTTGCGGACTTGAGACATTTAAACTAGCTTATTGTTTAAGCTACAGAGAACAATAGTTTTCGGTGGTGATGATCTGATGAAGCTTCACGATACTAGTGATGGTCTGATGCAGCTTCACGATACTAGTGATGGTCTGATGAAGCTTCATGATACTATTGATGGTCTGATGAAGCTTCACGATACTAGTGATGGTCTGATTAAGCTTCATGATACTAGTGATGGTCTGATGAAGCTTCAAGCTACTAGTGATGGTCTGATGAAGCTTCACGATACTAGTAATGGTCTGATGAAGCTTCATGATACTATTGATGGTCTGATGAAGCTTCACGATACTAGTGATGGTCTGATGAAGCTTCACGATACTAGTAATGGTCTGATGAAGCTTCATGATACTATTGATGGTCTGATGAAGCTTCACGATACTAGTGATGGTCTGATGAAGCTTCATGATACTAGTGATGGTATGATGAAGCTTCACGATACTAGTGATGGTCTGATGAAGCTTCACGATACTAATGATGGTCTGATGAAGCTTCACAATACTAGTGATGGTCTGATGAAGCTTCATGATACAAGTTACGGTCTGATGAAGCTTCACGATACTAGTGATGGTCTGCTGAAGCTTCACGATACTAATGATGGTCTGATGAAGCTTCACAATACTAGTGACGGTCTGATGAAGCTTCACGATACTTGTGATGTGTTGAAGAAGCTTCACGATACTAGTGATGGTCTAATGAATCTTCATGAAGCAGTGTCATTATTTTCAGAGTCCACTAGATGGCGGTCTCTGCACTATTTTCCTTTTGTTTTGAACAACTGTTCTAATGAAACATCATTTTTAAACTGATGGCGCCACCAACTGACCTCTAAACAACATGACACTGTTTCATGAAGCTTCATCAGTTTCATTACTAGCTTTCAGACCTTTGCATAGTCCAGACACAAAGCAGTTCATGGCGGTTGTGAGACCATGAAGAGCTCTTAAGGACCCCTGTAGCAACTGTGAGAGAAGCTGACTCAAGTGCCCTTTATAGCTATATTTCAAAATATCAAGTTTCTACAACAGTTGACTCTAACCTAAGTTTAGACTCGAGAGAAACTTAACTTAACAGAAAAATAATACATCAGCAGGCGACAAAGAAAAGTGCGGTAAACAAAAGGAGAAAGAAGAAACCGCAGGGAACGCAACCTCCTGCCGCCGTGTCCTTTCGGTAATGGACGACGGCAAAAGTGCCGAGGTGCAGAACAAGTGGCTCAGTGAGTCACGCCGATTATAAACAAGTACAGAAGCAGCGCTGCCAAGGAGCGGCGGCGGCCGATCCAGAACCCTCTCGCTCGCATCCCGCCAAGACTTTTTTTTCTTCTTTTTTTTTTTTCCTGGGTGAAAAACAGCAGTGGGCAAACGTCCCGAGCTAGATTTACAAGCGCTGGAAGGCGAGGAACATTACAGGCACTGCCAGCGGCTGAAGTGGCGACATAAAGTGAGATTGCTTGTGACGATGAACGGAGATGATAAACAACACTTTGAACTTTTATTGTTTTCAATCAAGCACGCCAGCGAGTTTGTGCGAAACTTTTTTCATCACTGAGATAGACAATTAAAAAAAAAAGAGAAAAGTCGTCGCAGGCTCGAGGAGGGTTTACACAAAATGAACGTGACAAGACCACTCCAAGGCCGTGTTGTCGACATGATTAGGCTTTTATTTTGAAAAAGCTTGTGGACTAGCCTTTGGTCTTCGGACCCCCTGGAACCAGAAGAATTTTTTGGAAAGACTGAGGAGGTGATGTAACGGCAAGTAATGGCGGGTTTCCAACCCTTGTCCGCCGAGAAGTAACAAATGCTTTGTCACTTGTTATTGCCGGAGCTTTTATACTGCAAGACAATGTTGCACTGAATACTTAAGTATTGTCGCTATTTTAGGGTTTATTTCTTACATATTTCAGTTGCTACGTGTTAAAAGAACATTGAATGTATCTTGTCTTTTGTAAAAAGCAAAGTTTAATTCATTTTATGTTTATTTTTATCTTGCCAATTTGACTCATTTTCTTCCGTCATGCATTTTCTTACCGTCTTTAAGATCTTTTTTAACCTGAAAGTTTACGTACACACTTTTTTTTATATAGGTACCGATCAACGGAGCTAACCCGGAGCTTAGTGCCTCTAGCGGTATTTCCACAATTTCCTTGTGAGCCTAGAGTTTAACTACAACACTGACCATTTAATCTTTTTCCACTAAATATGAAATGTTGTGGTTTTTGATTACTACTAAACTACCAATATAACTGCTTAAACTAGTTATTTGTTTTAGGACTTTTCTTTCTATCCATTTGTCTGTTATTTTTTTTAAATAATATTTTAAAAATGTTTGTATAATATTTTCATTTGATCAAACAAAATGCAACAAGAAATGTAGCTTTGTTTTTCAACTTTCACTTTCTTAAAGTATTTCTAAAATAATGTTAATCTTTTACCGGGACAAGTTTTTTTAAAACGCCATGATTTATACATTTTATTTTATTTTTTCCTCCCTAACGTTCGTTTTTTTATGGCTGCTGTAATGAGACGACATTTTAACATCTTTAATATATAACGATTTGCACTTTTTTTCTGAATATTTTTTTTTTTTATGGCCGCAGTACTAAGGTAACTTTTTTAAGACGTAATATGTAACATTTAGACTTTTTTTTTCCACCCTCGAAGGTATGTTTTATGGCTGCTGCACTGACACAAAGTATTTCTCTTTCTCAAAAAAAAGGTTTTTTTTCCCCACTATTTTTGGCAAGGCGGCCCCTCACTACAGTCATACAGTGTGGCCCCTGAGATAACTTCTGATCGTGGGTGAAGTTTTGGTTCATTAAAGTGCAAAGGAAAAGAAAAAAAAAGTAATTTTTGCTAGGAACAAAGAAAAGTCCATTTATTTAACGTCTCATCAAACACAAGTTGAATTAAAAGTCATTTCTTCTGAAGCTCTGCTCGTCCAGAGATAGAAGCGACTTTCATTCGGACACAAAGGGCAGAAAAGTCAATGAGAATCCCGCCATAAATCAAAAGTCTCTTTATCGTTCGGTGGTGAGTTGAGGTGACAAAAAAAAAAAAAAGAAAAGCTAAGCCACACTTTGCCTTTGAGACAGAAATGAAGGCTGAGCGGAGCTAAATCCCTTCGCCGCCCTCCAGATAACCGCCCCCACCCACCCAATTTAAAAAGTCATCGCTCTTTAAAAGCTGGAAATAGGTTCTCTTGGCTTTTTCTAAACACCAGAGCAGAGAGAGTCACCGGTGAGGAAGCTTTGAAGAACAATGAAGATCAGCTTATTTTTGTTTTTGCAAGATAAAGATCGAAAGAAACGGAAACTCCTTCAAAGGAATCTTCAGCCCAATATATTGATTATTAAAGATTCAATAATTAAGAAAATACTAAATACGTCTTTGTTTGAATGTACAATACATTCATTTATTTTAACCTCATCTACATTGCTTTACAGTTCATTTTTGTACGTTTTTTTTTATTTTATATAATAGTACACAATCATTACATTTAAACTACAACAGGTTCAACTGTACTTAACCAATTATATAAAGTAATGAAACAATTTCTAACGAATTGCATCATTTTAAACTATATTTAACCAATAATAAGATTAATAACTGTTATCAAACAATTTTCAACTGTAATCAAACCATTTTTAACTATATTCGAACAATTCTCAACTGTAATCCAACCATTTGCAAATATAAATAAACAATTTTCGACTGTAATTAAACTATTTTTTATCTGTTATCAAAGAATTTTCAACCGTAATGAAACCATTGTCAACTATAATCAAACAATTTTCAACTATAATCAAACAATTTTCAACTGAAATTAAACTATTTTCGTTTGTTATCAAACAATTTTCCACTGTATTCAAACAATTTTCAACTATAATCAAACAATTCTCATCTGTAATCCAACCATTTTCAACTATAAATAAACAATTTTCAACTATAAATAAACCATTTTCAACTATAAATAAACAATTTTCAATTATAAATAAACAATTTTCGACTGTAATAAAACTATTTTCATCTGTTATCAAAGAATTTTCAACTATAATCCAAGACTTTGTATCTATTATCAAACAAACTTCAAATTCCAACTGTAAAGAATAAACTGATTAATCAAATAAAAGCCATTGTTGTTCTTTTGTAACGAAGTTATCTTATTTATCTTCTCCGTATAAAGATCTTAAAACAGGATCTTACATAACACGGTTAAGATTAACATAGATAAGCACAATAGTTGTCAAGTCAACTAATGACACTTCATCTCATCTGCAATTCTTTTTTCCTCCCGGAGCAGAAGCTGCTGCTTCCACCAGCGCCAGGATTGATTTGCAAATGTGCATTCAGAGTTAAATTGGCAGTATAAGGGGGGGGTGGGTGTCATTCTTTTGAACCCCCCCCCCCTCCCCTAAAAGCCTGTGGCTACAGAAAAGCTGATGCATGAGAATACAAAGCCATATAGAGGCGACCCTCTTAACCGGGGCTGAAGCATCTGAAGGGCAGGCTGGACTTTGCAAAAGGAAATGGGCTGTTTTTATCTTGTTCCTCTTCAGGGCCATCACCGGATTTGAAAGGAGTCCGAAGGACCTCGGCTCTGAGGGGGGGGAGCGGATCATGGAAATTCGAGAACCTCCCAGAGCTCCAAACAAACAGAATCTTCCCCCCTTTTCACTGACAACTGTGTTTCAGGGTCCCCTCCGAGGACCAGAAGCAGCTCGCCGCAGATAAGAGCCTCTTGCTGGACCTACAACTGAGCCCCGGCGCAGCGTCTCAAATTGAAAATGTGTTTAAGGGGCTTCTGTGTTGATTCGCCCTTTGATTTTCTTCCAAGCCCGAGACAGGAAGGCTGCAGGGACGAACCGCACTTCCGGTTCAGAGCACTTTGCTCCACGATGAGGATAAATCGTGTTTGTTAAACCATGTCAAAAGTCAAACCGTTGAAATAAGAAACCAATATCTCTAGCGCTGGTGTTTCTTCTTCCCATAAAGAAATGTTAATATTGCTTTGTGTGCGTGAAATATTGATGAATATCTGAATACATACAATTATCGTCATCAGTCCATCACACTTATCGACAGAAAACTTAACCATAAATATCAAAAATTGCATTTTTTAAGTTCAAATTTGGTCAATGTTCATGTTTGAATCAGAGTCAATTTTATTGGCATTAATTAGGAATTTGCTTAAGTACATAAAAAACATGAATAAATAAAAAAGAAAAGAAAATAATTCAGTCACAATTCATAGAGTTTAGGTTGTCATTCGTTATCCATAAATTTACAGTCGAATTATACCTTTTTGTGACATTTAGGACGTAATATGTAACATTTGGACTTTTTTAAATTTGTTTTTTCTTTTATGGCTGCTGCACAGAACTATTTATTGCTATATTTATGTAACATTTTGCCTTTTTTCCCCCCTAAACTGTGATCTTTTATGGCTGCAAAACTACAATTTTAAAGCGGTGATATGTAACATTTGTTTATTTTAAATATCTGTGTTTTTAATAATTGTTGAACTGAGACAAAAAAAATGTTAAGCTTTAATATGTAACCTTTTTTTTCTAAGACTGTTATTTGGCTGTTTTTTTTAAAGCCGTAATATGCAACATTTTTTTCCACTCTACTGTACTGAGACTGAAGTTTTTTTAAAACAATACTATATAAATTTTGTATTTTTTTCGATTCGTTTTTTAATGGCTACTGTAACGACATTTTAACATCTTTAATATGTAGCGTTTTGCCCTTTTTTTTTATGATATTTTGTTTTTTTTATGGCTGCAGTACTAAGGTAACCTTTTAAAGACGTAATATGTAACATTTAGACTTTTCTTTCCCAACCTCTAAGGTTTGTTTTATGGCTGCTGAGACTGAGACTTTTTTAAAGCCACAATATGTAACTTTTCCATTTTTCCACACCATGACTTGTATGTCTGTTAAACCCTTATTTTTAAAAAGCCATAATATATAGTATTTTTTTTATGGCTGCTGCACGCTAAAACTTTAAAAAACATAATAAGTAGAATTTTAACTATTTTCCTTCGAAAATTGTTTTTTTATGACTGCTGCACTGAGACAACTTTTTTTTAAAGCCGTAATATGTAGTATTTCAATTTTTTTTCTTCTAAGATTGTGTTTTTTATGACTGTTGCACTGAGACAACTTTTTTAAAGCCATAAGATGTAGTATTTCAAATATTTTTTCTTCCAAAATTGTGTTTTTTTTGATCTGATCCAGCCTTACACCCCAGCTCGGGCTCTGAGGTCTGTGGATCAGAATCTACTTATGGTTCCACGCACACGGCTCAGGACCAGAGGAGAGAAATCTTTTCAGGCTGTTGCTCCTAAGCTTTGGAACAATCTTCCTCTCTCTTTGCGCTTGATGGATCTACTGACTCCTTTAAGAAACATCTTAAGACGTTTCTATTTGTTCAGGCTTTTCCTTGAATTTCTCGAACTCCTGTGTTGTTCTCGGTGTTGTCTTGATCTTTGAAGTATGTACTGTTTTGAGTATTGTTTTGATTGTTAAAGCGCTTTGTGACCCTGGTCTCGAAAAGCGCTATATAAATAAATATTACTTACTTACTTACTTACTTACTTTAAGCCGTAATTTGTAACAAAAAATACCTTTTGTCTCCTAAGACTGTCTGTTAATGTGAACTATGTTTATATTTGATCAATCCTTTCCCATCATGTTTTCTGTGATCATCTCTTCATCCTGTTTTAACAAACATCTGATGAATAAAAGTGTTGCTGCTGCACGTGTTGCTCGTCGACCATCTTGAACGACCGAGCCGAGCATCTCCTTCACAACATATATCTGGACCGAACCTGACAAGTTAAATCACATGTTTCCTTGTTAATGCAGCTTCCACTTAATGGTCGAGGCCGCGATCGATAACTTTTGAACCGAACGAGGCACCAGTGGTTGACGTCCGACTCGTCCGTCTTTCGCTGCCCATCGAGCGGAAGAAGAACAGATCCAGAAACACCTCACCGAACCCCCCCTGGACTTTCCTTGCGAGACGCCACAAATCACGCCGAAGGTTGGCAGTTTGAGTCGCTCGTAAATAACGGATATTGATCGGCGGGTGAAGATTGAGGGAAGTTTAGTGAGCTGTGGCTGGAAGACGGCGAGGAGGACGGACTTAATAAAAGACGGAATATAATGGAGGAGCGGCGGAGACCAAACTATTATTCAAGGGTTTCTTATCAGTAAATTTCAGCCCATTAGGAAAGAAGTGAAGTGTTTGAAGGCAGGAAATCCTCGAGGGCCAGTTGCCGGAGAATGACATCGGTTTCCTGCCACAGCAGAGTTGAGATGAATTCTGCTTCGACTCCCGAGATGTCGGACCACCTTCTACCAGGAGGGAGGACGGCTGAGAAAAATTAAATCAAACAACAGGAGTTTGTTTTTGAAATTATAAGTAGTGATTACTGGGTAAGTCGGAATGTATGTTTATTTAACCAGCTTACTGACGTGTCAAAAGCTATTTATACAAAATAATGCTAGCCTAAATACTTGACGTTGCCTAGTTAGGTCAGATACGAAGGTTTGTAAAGTTGTAAAATAACCTTGAAAAAATGTAAAAAGAAAGGATTATTGGTATTACAATTGCAGAAAGGACAAGTTACACAAAGCATTGGCTAACTAGCATGAGCTAACACAAATTGTTGTATATGTTGTTAACTAGCATGAGCTGACAAAACATGTTGTCTCTGTTGCTTACTAGCATGAGCTAACAAAAGATGTGGTCTATGTTGTTAACTGACAAGAGATAACAAAAAGTGTTCCATATGTTGCTAACTAGCATGAGCTTACAAAAAATGTTGGTCAAGTTGTCAACTAGCATGAGATAACAAAACATGTTGTCTATGTTGTTAACTAGGATGAGCTAACAAAACATGTTGTCTATGTTGTTAACTAGGATGAGCTAACAAAACATGTTGTCTATGTTGTTAACTAGGATGAGCTAACAAAACATGTTGTCTATGTTGTTAACTAGCATGAGCTAACAAAACATGTTGTAAAATGTTGTCTATGTTGTTAACAAGCATGGGCTAACAGAACATGTTGTCTATGTTGTTAACTGGCATGAACTAACAAAAAGTGTTCTATAAGTTGCTAACTAGCATGGGCTAACAAAAAGTGATGGATATGCTGCTATTTAGCATGAGCTAACAAAAAGTGTTGGATATGTTGCCAGGTAGTATGAGCTAACAAAACACGTCATCTATGTTGTTAACTAGCATGAGCTAAAAAAAAGTGTTCTATATGTCGCTAACAAGCAAGAGCTAACAAAAAGTTATGGCTAAGTTGTCAACCAGCATGAGCTAACAAAACATGTTGTCTATGTTGTTAACAAGCATGAGCTAACAAAACATGTTGTCTCTGTTGCTAACGGGCATGAGCTAACAAAAAGTGTTCTATATGTTGCTAACAAGCAAGAGCTAACAAAAAGTGTTGTCTATGTTGTTAACTAGCATGAGCTAACTAAACATGTTGTCTATGTTGTTAACTGGCATGAGCTAACAAAAAGTGTTCTATAAGTCGCTAACTAGCATGGGCTAACAAAAAGTGATGGATATGCTGCTATTTAGCATGAGCTAACAAAAAGTGTTGGATATGTTGCCAACTAGCACGAGCTAACAAAAAGTGATGGATATGTTGCTAAATAAAATTAGCTCCCAATTGCTTTGTGAAAAAAACGTTAGCAACACACATACTGACTCCTTTAAGAAACATCTTAAGACGTTTCTATTTGTTCAGGCTTTTCCTTGAATTTCTCGAACTCCTGTTGTGTTCTCAGTATTATCTTGATCTTTAAAGTATGTACTTTTTTGAGTATTGTTTTGATTGTTTAAGCGCTTTGTGACCCTGGTCTCGAAAAGCGCTATATAAATAAATATTACTTACTTACTTACTTACTGTTGAGCATGTTTAATCTTAAAAATACAAATATATCTGTGTCTTATTATTACATTTATAGTTATAAAAAAATAAACAAAGGTAAATAATAATATTGAGCAAAAGAATCACGGAATGGTTGGAAATGTTTGAAGGCTTCTGATATATGATGACAGTATAAGTGGTTTCTTTGAAAAGAAACATTAATATTTGTATTTTGTTGTGACACTACAAGATTATAAAAGGATGAATGATAGTTAAAAGGACTCAAAGAAGTCTAATGAAAGTCCAAATGATGCCTTTTTTCGCAACAAGCCACGCACTCAAGAGCGCTAACAAGACGGCGTCGTGATTGCGTGTCACACGCTTTCAGCCGGAATTCACTTTGAGGGGAAAACACGCGTGACTGTCAGTCATCCGACGCGCCGCCAAGTGCAGATCAACCCAAACTAATACCCGAGCTCGTGTCACGTCTGAAAAAGACTCGTCACTGTCGCCGCCGTAGTCATTAAAATCCACGGGCTCGTGACAGACCCGCATCCAGCCGAGCGTCACCTGGAAGACGCCGGCGCCCACGGACCACTCATTATCACCGCTCGCCGTTTTTTCATCCTTCGCTGCCAAAACAAAGTCACTGACAGTCGCCATGACACGCGCAGGCTTCTTCCCTTTCCGTCGCTGACAAACAAATAAAAGATTTAAACATTTCCTTCTCACGGCAAGACACGGAGGGTCTGCATTCCGTGTGATGTGAAGGAGGCGGGGAAAGAAAAAAGGGCGATTTATCTTGATCGTGGAAGTCGTGAATAGATTCCTGACTTAAACGAGCGAATGATTGACGGCCGACTTGTCACAAAGACTTGTTGACATTTTTTGAAAAACATACAAACAGTAGGGATCTAAGAAAATATCGCTAAATATCGTAATTATTAATTGTATCATTATTCAAAAGGGGAAAAATAGCAAGTATTCAATTGCGACGTTTGTTGCATTTTTGTGTCGCAACTAAACCTCCGGCCACTAGTTGGCAGCAGTCTTTACATCCTCCGGGCAAAAGGAACAATGAAAACCTTGTGAGATCCAAGCGATGACTGAGGACGAGAGGTTGACTTAATTTAATTTAGTGTTTACCATGAAAATTCTTTTACAAAGAAATACTTTTTCCTACAGTATCGCGATGTATCGGATTGTTGCCCTGTATCGTTACGCCATCCAATTAAAACCCAGAACTATTTTTTTTATTATTTTTGATTCATTTATTACTTACTTTTATGGCTAATCAATTTGAGTAAATTGAGTAAATTTTTTATTAATTTATTTTTAAATGTTACCTTAAGCACGATAATGCATTTAAAATAAATTTAGCGAAAATTTCAGAGTAAAAAAAATATATATTTGAGTAGAACAAGAAAAAAAACATTAGGATATAATTTTTTAACACTCCTGATTTAAAAGCAAATGATTGACAGCTGACGTGTAAGCACAAAATAAATAATATTCCCAGTGAAACTATATATATTATTTTATAATCATTTATTAGCTTTCTGTCAATCAGTGAGCAGGAATAATCAGAATTTTTTTTTCCCTTTTCAATGTAGCCTTTAGCATGACAATGCTAGCGTTAGCCCTCTCAAGTTAGAAGTGAAGAAGTGATAGACTCTGGGAAAAGGACGTTAGGGGGACAATCTCGGTAAAAGTTGTTTGCATTTAAGATTAGCCCGATTAGCTTAAGCTCAAGAAAACAGCTTCTTTACACCATCAATAAAGTGAATGTGTGTCCTTCTATGATAGCAGAAGATAATCATTTATTAGCTTTTCTGTCAATCAGTGAGCAAAAATAATCAAAACATTTTCCCTTTTCAATGTATCCTTTAGCATGACAATGCTAGGCTTAGCCCTCCCAAGTTAGAAGTAAAGAAGTGATAGACTCTGGGAAAAAGCGCGTTAGGGGGACAATCTCGGTAAAAGTTGTTGGCATTTAAGATTAGCCCGATTAGCTTAAGCCAAAAACAACAGCTTTACACAATCGAAAAAGTGAATGTGTGTCCTCCTATGATAGCAGAAGAGAATCATTTATTAGCTTTTCTGTCAATCAGTGAGCAAAAATAATCAAAAAATGCCCCTTCTCAATGTAGCCTTTAGCATGACAATGCTAGCATTAGCCCTCTCAAGCTAGAAGTGAAGAAGTGATAGACTCTGGGAAAAGTCAGTTAGGGGGACAATCTTGGTAAAAGTTGTTGGCATTTAAGATTAGCCCGATTAGCTTAAGACAACAGCTTCTTTACACCATCAATAAAGTGACTGCGTGTCCTCCTATGATAGCAGAAGATAATCATTTATTAGCTTTTCTGTCAATCAGTGAGCAAAAATAATCAAAACAGTTTCTTTTTTCAATGTATCCTTTAGCATGACAATGCTAGCATTAGCCCTCTCAAGCTAGAAGTGAATAAGTGATAGACTCTGGGAAAAGTCAGTTAGGGGGACAATCTCAGTAAAAGTTGTTGGCATTTAAGATTAGCCCGATTAGCTTAAGAAAACAGCTTCTTTACACCATCAATTAAGTTAATGTGTGTCCTCCTATGATAGCAGAACAGAATCTTGAAGACGTATTAGATACAGTTTGTTTATCTAATAACTCAAATAAGGTGGAATTTATTTGCAGCACACATGGTTTTTCGATCTCTCAAAAACGACTTGCGGCGAGCGACACCTGGGCAGCTGGGACGCCGCACTTAAGACGCCGTAAAATGTTGCCAAAATGAATCTCCCCGAGGACGCGTCCCCCCCGCTGGCTCTTCATTACAGGCACAAGTCAGTGGACCGTGTCTCGCCTTCGCTCTGCATTTCGCTTCAGAATTATGACCATCTCTGTCCGAGCGCTTCCTGAAAAACCACTGGAACGAATTCTGGCCGGCCATCCATCTGTCTGCGGCGCCCCCCGAGGTGGGGCTCAGGCCCCTCATTGTGACGGGGCCCCCCACCACCCTCAGGCCCCGTCGAAGCCCCCGGACCTTTAAGGAGCGGAGACAGCTGACATGTCCTGTTAACACAGGAGCTAAATAGAGATCCGGGCGCTGAACTTTCTATTTTAAAACTCTTGTTTTTAATTTGAAGGCTAAATTTAGCAGGAAGGGCAGCTGTGTTTTTTTTTCTTCTTTTAAAACAGGAAACATCAAAGATTGGAACAATTAGCGCTGCTTCCTAGTTGACAGGAAGAGGATGTTTAGTTCACTATCATCCTTTTCTTTTTAATCTTAAAACAAATATACATTTTTAGCCATCAATAGAACGGTTGATCTGAAGCTAACATATGGGCAAAGAGACGCGACGACTTTTTCAGAGGATTCTTTACTGACGATTTTGTTGCTCAAGAGTTAGGAAAAAAAAAAGTATTTGCATATACTTTTAATCTTGGTTAGTAATGGCATGCTAATGATGTTATAATATAAACAATTAAAACATTTGCGAGGCAACAGCTAAATATATATATTTTAAGAAATTATATTACAAAAGCGTTGAGGTCTTAAAAAAATGTATTTTGTTGTACAAGGAAAACTTTCACCTTCCTAGAAATTCATTAGCATAAAGCCAAAAACATAGGATAACCGTTCAAGGACGGACATTGCTGTTGGTTTAAGGAAACTATGCTAGCATTAAAGGACTCTTGGCTATGTTGCTAACTAAAATTATCTGACACAAATACATGGCTATGGTGCTAAGAAACATTAGCCCACAAAAAGAGTTGCTTATTGTATGTTGCCAACTGACAATATCTCACAAAAAGTGTTGGCTATGTTGCTAACTAGCAATAGCTCAAACAGAGTAAGGATTTGTTGCTAGCTAGCATGAGCTTACACAAAGATTGTGCTCTGTTGCTAACAAGTAATAGCTCACAAAAGGTGTTGGGTACAATGCTTACTAGCAAAGCTCACACAGAGTGTTTGCTTTGTTGCTAACTAGCATGAGCTTACGCAAAGATTTTGCTCTGTTGCTAACTAGCAATAGCACACAAAAAGTGATGGCTATGCTGCTAACTAGCATTAGCTCACAGAGAGTGTTGGCTACGTTGCAAACTAGCAAAAGCACACAAAAAGCGTCGGCTACACTGCTAACTAGCAGTAGCTCACAGAGAGTTTTGGCTACATTGCTAACTAGAGATAGCTAACCCAGAGTGTTTGCTCTGTTGCTTAATAGAAATACCTCACACAAACTGTTGGCTATCTCGCTAATTAGCTTGAACTCATGCATAGTGGTAGCTCGGTTGCTAACTAAAAAAAAACGCGCACCAAAAAATAGTTTTCTCTGTTGATCAAAAGCATGAGCTAACACAGATTGTTTGCTCAGCAATAGCTTACACCAATATTTGGATATGTTGCTAACTAGCATTAGCTCACACAACGTGTTGGCTATGTTGTCGAGTACTATCAGGTCACATATGTTGGATTATGAAGAAAAACATTAGCAATAAGTGACGATGAATTCCTCCCGATGAGCTCGTGACATGAATTCCATTAGTATTTCATATTAAAAGGAACAGTAGGAAGTAGATAATGACTTATAAAAAGCATTAGGCTAGTTAGTAGTGCATAACTAACATGGCCTTTTAAGAGAAATACCAGAATAAAGAGCGTTTGAATGGAAAAACAAAAAAGAAAATTCTATGAAAATGGCTACAAAAGCCAGATACAGATGAGAAAATAGAGCAGACTAATTGGTTGGTTTGCCAGAGCAGCCAAAAATGTGTCCTTGAGCAATCCATCAAAAGAAAACGCGCCACAAAAGTGCAGAAGCTACAACAGCCACAATGAGTTAATCGAGAGCTCTTTAACCACTTCACTCCCCGGAGGAAGACTTGTGCGCTCAGACTGTAATTACAGTGTAAATACCAGGGTTTGGTGGGTGAGGTATTGGGGGGGGGGGGGGGTGTTTACTCCGGGGTAACTGGACGCGCCGGTGAAACAACAAGAAGGAAGAAGGTGTCCGGCGTCTTCATCATCAAACATATGGTCGCGTTGACTGCCGTTTAGCAGAGACGTCGGACGCCGCCGTGTTGACAGACGCCGACAGGGGTGAGTGACAGGCACAGTGGCCACCGAGGTGTCGCCTTACTGGGCAAACAGTCCGAGGGGAAGACCTGCCGAAACTGGACTCTGGGTGGGGGGGTGAGGGGGGGTTTAAACGGGGGAGACGTCATGTAGAGAGAGTGGTGTATGAGAATGTTGAGCGACGGAAACTAGTAATGTGTCCATTATTATCAAGTCTTCTGTCACAGAATACGTGATAATAATGGACACATTATTAGTTTTCGTATGTATCGTTGAGTACTTGACTCTGGAGTCGTAGAATTTACAGACCACACGACTCTTGATGAAGTCGTAACTGCTTTCATTTGTTTTCAAAACCAAAATATGTCCAAATATCAGCTTAAAAAAGCTGCTGGAGTCAACTGTATCCTCTTGTCCTCAGTCATTATTGTTCCTTTACCTGTAGGGGGTTATGGGATGACTGCTGCCATCTAATGGCCTGAAGTTTATTTGCATCACAAAAAATTAACATTTTTTGATTATTTGCATGTTAATTGTAAATTAAACAATTAAAGAAAAGGGTTGGCTATGTTGCAAACTAGCAAAAGCGTACACCATGCTTTTGCTTTGTTGCTAACTAGCTTGAGCTTATACAAATATTTTGCTCTGTTGCTAACTGGCAATAGCACACAAAAAGTGTTGGCTTAGCCGCTAACTAGCATTAGCTCACACAAAGAGTTGCTTATGTTGCCAAATAGCAATATCACACAAAAAGTTTGGCTATGTTGCTAACTAGCAATGGCTCACCCAGAGTAAGGCTTTGTTGCCTGAGCTTACACAAAGATTTTGCTCTGTTGCTAACTAGCATGAGCTTACACAAAAATTCTGCTCTGTTGCTAACTGGAAACAGGACGCTGCTATCTAGCATTAGCTCACAAAGAGTGTTGGCTACGTTGCTTAATAGCAATACCTCACAAAAACGGTTAGCTATGCCGCTAACTAGCATGGACTTAAGGATAACACTGTGAATATTTGCATGGTAGTTGAAAATAAAACAATTTAATTGTTGTTTTTTATACTCACTTCATTTAAAATATAATCACAAAAGAACTTTGATAAGAAAAATATATACAGTATTATTTGAAAGCCAAAAGAAAACCGCTACAGTGTCATCAGGTAAATGTATGTCTATCTCTTTCTCACACTCTTAGTGTTTAAGCTAAGATAAGCAACGCTTTAACAGAAAATTCCGATCAGACTCAAACTGCTGTTGAATGAAAGGAATTTGATGGGAATGTTTGACGAAGGAGGACAAACACGGGATAAGATCGAACCCTCCTAGAATGAAAATATCCCCCACTTCCTGTTACAAACAGGATGGCAAATATGCATTTTTTTTTCTTTCCTCGGGTCCCTCGTGCGATTGAGATTAACTTCGCAGCATAAACAGGAGGGTTTTAATGTCATCGAGAAAACACGTCCAGACTACTCGGAGGGCGCTTGAGTAAAGACGAGGCAGCATGACGGTGGAGTCTGGGGGTCCCACAGGAGCGTGGGGAGCCAGTGAAGGAGCTCACTGACAGATGCTGGATCATATGCTACCAGTTCACAGTCGTGTTCGACGTCTGCACACATGGAGGTTCACCTCACAGATAGCAAGTTTTTGAACATTAGTTCTACTGTGTATCTTCCCCACCCCACTTAATTCTTTACTCATTTTAAATGTCCAAGTAATTAACCAAGTCATTTATATTCAATTATCTTCAATTATTGTTTTTATTTGAGTGTCATTATGGGAAAAAGGTTGTTTTTTTATCCAGAATACGACTTCCTCTTACTTATTGTAATGACTCTCTCTTCCCATGAACTTCATATTGCAGTTCAACTCTGACGCAGTCCTTGAGAAATTTGTGTCACGTGACACGTTATTCTCACAATAAGCAAATAAAGAAAAAAAAAAGGATTTAGACCAAAAAACGTCAAAATTGATGATTTAAAAATAGGGTTCTAGTTCAGCTGATGGTTGTCTCTGGTTTCTTGCTCAAGGGTACTTTGGTGCACCATAGAGAAGCTCAGATCATTTTTTTTTTTTTAGTAATAGGATTCCTGTCTGGGGCCAAAGATGCTGGTGGTGAATATGTCCCTGGGGCCAAAATACAAGGAAGCATCATATGGAGAACTACTCCAGTGTCCGGTGTTAAGTGGATCCTAACGTGACATCATCATCCAACATACATGTTAATAATGTATATTTCTTTAGGAATAAAACATTTATCAGGTTAATATTTGACTCATTATCTGAGGGCCCCCCCACACACACACAGTGGCTCCCCAGCTAGAAGACCCCCCCAACATAAATCCCAAACACAATATTCTACTCACCATTTGCCAAAGTTCTGATGGCGAATAAAACCAGTAGAGGTACCAACGTGGGCCGGTACTCCATCATACACGCGCGCTTGTCATAGGTGGAGGAGTTTCTCAGAAAGTCGCTGACAAAATCCAAAAGTATAGGGGAGGAGGTCGTCACCCCCTTTTTTTAGTTCAGTAAATCCACAAAGCAACTTCCCTGCAAAAACATTCCCAAACTTTTTTTTTTCCCAACGGGACCTAGAGTCTGAAGGATCCGCAGGTGATGAGAGGAGACGCGGCTGCGAGACGCGAGACGCACCGGAGTCTCTGGATCGAATCTTCCGATTTTTAAAATCACAAAAGGAAAAGTGTTATAATTTCGCCCCCAAAAAGTCCAGCAGAAGTCCTTAAAGTTCAACTCGGAGCTCCGTTTATAGCGTTTTGATCTGTTTTTCTTCGGCACAGAGACGCGCCTCCGTCGCTCTGCGGCTCTTGAACTGATCGCTGCAGACACAACACGCCGCCACACATTGCCGTCAAAGCGCCGGCAAAGCTCCACTCCGCACTTCCGGTGCGTCTTTCAAAGTTAAACCTGGGATTTTTTAAATTCCTCTTACACTCAAACTACACACTATCACAAAACAACCGATTGCTATGTTTAGCTTTCCACAATATTTAATTAATATATATATAAAAAAAAAAGAAGTGATCCATTAACGTTTTCAGTTTGAATTCACAGGTTACATTGTTTTGACAGTTATATATCTACATTTAAAGAACTTTTTATTAAAATGCAGGATTTCGGTTCTGTTAAAAAATGGACTCTTACTTCAACAAGTTGTATTATTGCAATTTAAAAGATCGTTTTAATTTGGAGGGACTTCCTCCGACTCTACTATTCAGCGGCGCTCTCCCTTAAAGGTACAGTACACGCAGAGCGCGTGATTATATTTAACCGTTATTCAAGCCTAAAGTACATGAAAAAGACCCCCCTAAAAAAAATCACAACGTTTTTTTTTTATCTTGTTTTTTACTTAATAATGGGAACTTAGCTAGATTAGAGATACATCATTAAAGGAGTAGAATAGAACTAGAATGGTGGCGTTATAATGTAGAAAAACTATGAATAAATGTTTCAGATTTAGATACAAAATATTGAACTGGTATAAAATAGTTATTTGGATCTCATTTAAACATATATATTTATGAATGTATGTACTAAAAGAAAATTAGTTTTTTAAATAATATAAAAATAAAATATTAAACATACTATATACACAGGTTTTATAGAACATAATTAATAAATAATTAATAACAGCTCACACAACATTTTGGCTATGTTGCTAACTAGCGTTAGCTTACACAATGTGTTGGCTCTATGGCTAACAAGCATTCCCTCACACTCATGCTGTTTCTCAAATCGCAAACTTCTCTTAGTATACTAGAAGTTAGTATGCATCAGGATAGTGTACGTACTAAATAGTACGCAAATTCTCAACAGATAGTATGTCTCAAATCAAACACTGCTGCTACACACTAACAGGAAATTACGCAACAGCTTCTTCTTCTACTACTATTTAACGATGATTTCAACCAGCTGTAGGAACACTATCGACACCTGCTGGCAGCACTTTTTGCAAGTTTGGAAGAAGAACTAATAAAAATATATATATATCAGAAAAGAAATATTGGCGAGATATTTACGCCGGTATCAGCACAGAACACGTGTCATCCTCC
The DNA here is from genome assembly GCF_982586985.1 of Callionymus lyra. Taxonomy (NCBI): domain Eukaryota; kingdom Metazoa; phylum Chordata; class Actinopteri; order Syngnathiformes; family Callionymidae; genus Callionymus; species Callionymus lyra. Next base: position 10,895,650 of record NC_141831.1, read on the forward strand.
TACTGCTGGCTGAAAATACACCTGTAAGTATATGCATGCATATATATATATATATATATATATATATATATATATAAATATTAGGCGTAACTTCCGTTTACAACGTTCCTAAGATGGCAGCTGTTTAGGGTAGATAGTGTCCATTTTTGTGGGCGTATTAGTACGCCAATTTAGTGTGCATGGCACACTTAATTTCGCATACTAAGAATTGAGACGCACTTACGCACTAAAAATACTAACTTTGAGTACGCAAGTATGCGATTGAGACACAGCATCAGTGTCGGCTCTGTTGCTAACTAGTAATAGCTCCCACAAAGTATTGGCTCTGTTGCTAACTAGCAATAGCTCACAAAAAGTATTGGCTCTGTTGCTAACAAGCATTACCTAGAAGGATACTGGCATTAAGCATAAAACTAGAAATTTCTAATGAATATAACATAGACATGAATATTTATTAAAATTTAGATTAACATTTTGCTCTAATAAAACAGATCTTTGGATTTATTTTCTAAAATAAATGATAGTTATGGAAGTATGAGCGTTAATAAAGTCTATATTTCCATGTATTTCTAAAAAGCTAAATCAATATTAAAGAAGTTACTTCTGATGAACATATATAAACATGTCTTTATCAAGAACCATCACACAGGTGATGAAACATACACCTGAACGCATCCGACGTGCAGCCCTTGATCTCGACTCAATCCATTTGGAAAGATGCTCTGGCGATGGCGGGCGAAAATGTCAACATGTATCTCAAAGCTCTTATCTAACCTCGGCGGCATTAATTCGTGTCGGCAGTTCCACGCGAACCCCATCGTATGCAAATCCAGCCTCACACGCCAAAGACCTTTGATGGCGCCGATGTATACGAATCAGACGCTGAAAAAATGACTCAGGCACTTAGAGATACAAACAAGCCCCGGCGAACCGACGTCACTATTTATCTGAGGCCGAAAGCTCCGGCCGGCGTTTGATGGGAAGCGAAAAGCAATATCACATGTGCCAGGAGAGAGACGGCGAAAACTGTCGATGAGAGCCGACAGACCCGGAGAGGCGGAATTCTTGGGATGAAGCAATAAGGGGCCGATTGGCTGGAGTGCCGTTGAGCTGAATAAATATGAGGGGTCAGTCTCGGTAAACACCGCTGCTCTTGACATTTATAGAAATGCGTCGGGTCGGCGGGCGGGAAGCGAGCGGTGCATACTAACGCCGGGGTATTCGTGTGACAACAAACAAGGGAGGACGCCGGAGCCGACCCTGCGACACCGCCGATATTCCCCGTCATGTTTTATGCATGTTACATGTTTAATTTAATTGCGGAAACGGATTAATCGAGTGTCGCTCCGTGATTGAATAAAACATGACGGAGGCGGCGGCTAAACGCGTTTCCGCCGGCGTGTGACTGATGCCGATACTTCGGGGCCTTCGTCAAACATTTGGCGAAAATCGTGCGCTCGCTGAATTTGGACTAATTGTCCACATTAGGACGGCGGCGAGCAGCTGAGCTCGTACATCATACACTCCACTGTGTTCTTCGACAACAAAAGGCTGGAGTTTGGAGGACGATGGATTCGTCAGAAAATCACCTTGGATGTTATTCTTGGTGAAGCGTACTTATCAAGAGGCAAATGAGAGTCTCTTACCGAGGATAATGGTTGCGTTTTCGGACGTTCAAAGTAATATTATGTACTTCCCTCACAAAGAGTTTGGCCATTTACATATGTTTTGAAGGCTCAATTGGATGTTGTTAGGGGCCAAATATACATTTTAGCATTGAGGTCAAAGCGGTAAAGCATCGGGTTATGAATATTATATATAATTGTAATATTTATTTGATATAGTGGCAAAGAACTAAACCTTGAAATCTAGTTTGTGGAAAATGTTTTGTCAAATTTCAGTTTCCAAAGAAACGGTGGATTGATGGATAGACGGATGGATAGATGGATTGACAGGCAAATAGATGGATGGATAGACAGAAATACAGATGGATGAATGGACCGACAGACAGATGGATGGACGGGAGATGGCAGAATAGAAAGATGTAGGGATGGATGGATGGACAGGTTGATGGACAAACGGATGAATGGATAAACAGATAGAAAGATGGATAGACGTATGGATGGACAAACGGATGAATGGATGGACGTATGGATGGATGAATGGATAGACGGCCAGATTGATGGATGGATAGACGGATGGATTAATGGATGGACAGACGATTAGAAGGATGGATGGGCAGACAGATAAAGGGAGAGATAGATGGATGGATGGTAAAATTGATGGATGGATGGATGAATAGATAGATGGACGGACGGATGGACAGATGGATGGTAAGACAGATGGATGGAAAGACAGATGGACAGAGAGATGGATGGACGGACGGATGGATGGACGGACGGACGGATGGACAGATGGATGGTAAGACAGATGGATGGAAAGATGGACAGACGGACGGACGGATGGATGGATGGATGGATGGATGGATGGATGGATGGATGGATGGATGGATGGATGGATGGATGGATGGATGGATGGATGGATGGATGGATGGATGGATGGATGGATGGATGGATGGATGGATGGATGGTAAGACAGATGGATGGAAAGATGGACGGACGGACGGACGGACGGACGGACGGACGGACGGATGGATGGATGGATGGATATATGGACAGAGGGATGGATGGATGGATGGATGGATGGATGGATGGATGGATGGATGGATGGATGGATGGATGGATGGATGGATGGATGGATGGATGGATGGATGGATGGATGGATGGATGGATGGATGGATGGATGGATGGATGGATGGATGGATGGATGGATGGATGGATGGATGGATGGATGGATGGATATATGGACAGAGGGATGGATGGATGGATGGATGGATGGATGGATGGATGGATGGATGGATGGATGGATGGATGGATGGATGGATGGATGGATGGATGGATGGATGGATGGATGGATGGATGGATGGATGGATGGATGGATGGATGGATGGATGGATGGATGGATGGATGGATGGATGGATGGATGGATGGATGGATGGATGGATGGATGGATGGATGGATGGATGGATATATGGACAGACGGATGGATAGATGGATGGATGGACAGATGTATGAAAAGACAGATGAATGGACAGATAGAGAGAGAGACGATGCTTATGATTCAGTTATTAATAGAACCAACAAGTCTGACCTCGGCTATGAATCCACTTATTTTCTTCTGTCTCTCTCACGTTATTTAAAACGAGCTTCGATCTTCAAAAACAGTCGTTTTCTTGTTCGCTGGTGGAGGACGGACAAGACTCTTTTGTCCTCCTGACATTACACAGTGTCCTCGGCTGCAGAAATGACCAACATCCGTCACCACAAACACTTCTCTGATCATAAATCTGCGTTAATGTGCGGCGGCAGCAGCAGCATCTGATATTGATGAGGCTATTTACCGCCTCATTTTCTTTACAATCACAGCTGATGAAGTGCTGAAGTAAAACCAACAGCTGTCCCGAGATCTGTGGGTTCACCCGTTATCGAGGAACACATCAGGCTTACATGGGCCTGGACTGTCCCAGGACAGGAAATGTTAAACCTCCAAGAGTCTCCAAAATACTGAATATATATGATAATACCATGAATATGTGAAGACGTCACCATCATTTAGTGACACTTGACCCTTTAAAAATGTATTCCTGCTCTAAAATATCCAACCAAATATACATTTTTTTCTGACAGATTTGAGAAGAATGTATTTCTGCTAAAATGCTAATGCTGTAAGCTAATGCTAATGCTATAAGCCTGTAAACTGATGTAAAAAAATGTTTGATCCTAATAATAATTGTTGTCTACAAAGTAGCATTAGTGTGACTCCTGACACATCAAGAGCTGATGCTAATGCTAATGCTGTGGGCTAATGCTATAAGCCTGTAAACTGATGTAAAAAATGTTTGATCCAATAATTGTATTCTACAAAGTAGCATTAGCGGGACTCCTGACACACCAAGAGCTAATGCTGTAAGCTAATGCTAGGGCTATAAGCCTGTAAACTGATATAAAAAATATTTAATCCTAATAATAATTGTTGTCTACAAAGTAGCATTAGCGTGACTCCTGGCACATCAAGAGCTAATGCTAATGCTGTGAGCTAATGCTAATGCTATAAGCCTGTAAACTAATAGAAAAAATGTTTGATCCTAATAATAATTGTTGTCTACAAAGTAGCATTAGCGCGACTCCTGACACATCAAGAGCTAATGCTAATGCTGTGAGCTAATGCTAATGCTATAAGCCTGTAAACTGATAAAAACTAAAAACTCACAAACTCTATATTGGACCATTTTATTGCAGAGAAACTATCACAGGTTTTCTGCTGACTCATCGTCATGGTGAGACGTATTTTATTATCTTTTGCCAGTGATGTTATTGCGTGTCTTGCTGTTTTTATGTGAAGACTGTGACAAATAATCCTAACCATAAACTGAACCATGAGCCATTTAATTCTACATCTTCCAGAGAGAAAACATAGTTTATATAATTTATCAACCATTTGCTTTTTATGGATTATTACTGCCTGAAAGGTTTTTCATTTTTATTTCCTACCTGACGCATCAAGACACTTGTTTACTCAAAAATGAAGTCTGTCAAGTATTGAAAATGTGTTAAAAAAGAGAAACTCTATATCGGACCAACTTATTGTAGAGAAAATAGACCATGTTTTCTGCTGACTCAGCGTTACGGCAATATTTTACGTGCTCTTTTCGGGAGGTCGTTTTTTTTTTTTTTTTGCCCTTTTATCTGCAGGTTGCGAAAATAATCCTGACCTTAAACTGGTCCATGAGGCGTTTGATACTAGATCGATCAGAAAGAAAACAGTTTATATAATTGTCTTTTTTATTGAATATTACTGTCTGAAAGGAGTTTTGTTTTTATCGGATGTATGCATTAGCCTGTGACGCATCAAGACACTTCATTTGTGACGTTCACTCAAAAATAAAGCCTTTGAATTGGCGAAATATATATATATATCGTATATTTAAACTTTATATGGGGCCATGTTGTTGCAACGAAGCAAGCCCAGGTTTTTTTCGCTTACTCATAACTATGTTGAGATGTATTTTTATGTAGTTTTTGTGGCCGGTTATGCTTTTTTTTTACATCTAAGAATATTCTTTACAACAAACTGGTCCATGAGGATTTGAAACTAGATTAATCGGAAAGAAATACATTTTATGAAATGTATTTTGTATTGATTATTACTGTCTGAAAGGTGTTTTATTTTGAAAAGAAAAGTAGCATTAACCTGTGATTTGTGAAGCATCAAGACTTTAACTTCGGTCAAGTTTACTCGTAAACAAATAAACCAGTGAACTAGCAAAAAATATCAAAACAAGAAGATTATTTTTATGTTGTCGCAGAGAAAACCAGCCCCAGGTTTTTTTCCGCTGACTCATCATTATAGTGAGATTTATTTTTCTTTTGCCGGTATTTAATTCTTGCTGTTTTTCATCTGAAGGTCAGAAAATAAATCCCAACAATTGACTGGTCAACGGTGCACAAAAGGGGTTTTCGGGGAACATTGCTGTGCTCGCTGGAAAATATATAAATAAATAAACACTGGGAAACTTTAATCTGTCTTTAAAAATATCAAAACTAGCTTAGCTTAGCTAGTTTAGCGTAAATTCTGCGACCATTTTTTTGGTCTTTTCGATACTTTATTTCACGCCACCTGTCGGTGGTCGTAATGTTATGGCTAATCGTTAAAAATTCTCACGACGCTACGGTAAAAACAACAGCGAAAACTCCTCCATTTGGACCCGACGCACGTTTTTTTCCTCCCGCAGCCACTCTGACTCATCGTGATGGAGTGTTTCTCCTGTGATTGTCGCCGTGGCAACAGAAATACCTGTGCATTTCTTTTATTTTTTTTGTTCGATAAAATCCTCGGCATATAGAATAACTCATTACTCGGCGAGAAAAAAAAGGAAGCCATTGAAATATTCGTGACTATCGTCTCCGACCTCTCCTGACCTGCAACTGCTAATGAGAGCGCCGGCCCTTTAAGAGGCTCCCTCTCTGAATAGATTCCATTATAGATTAATTGATTAAGAGGGCGGGGAGATGACAATGTATCTCCATATTGATCGGCCTCGACCCGGGTCGCCCCCCCACACACACACCCTCGGAGGTACAGTCGCTTCATCCTCATTTCCTGCTCCTCCTGCTGGCCAAATAAAAGTTTCATTCTCCTCTCGCTCAAATCTATCATCTGATTTCCTTCACCTCCCGTCTCATTATAAAGGAATCCGTCTCTCCAGCTCCCCCCCCTTTGTCTTTGCTGTATGTGCCCCCATAATGAGGGGCCCCCCTATTAATTTTGGGGCTGTGAAGCGAGACGCCAACCCCCCTCCTTTAAAGCTCCACCACTGCAGATCTACAGATGGATCAAGTGGGGACAGGGTCTGCCACACATGACGATGGGGGAGGCAGATTTTGGGGGAGACGGGATGATGGGGTGTGAGGGGTGTATTCAACTGGTTGAGCTGCGACACACGTCTCGCTGCCACGACCCGGACTCAAGTGATGGGGGGCCCCCCGTAATGGGTGGGGTTACAAAAAAGGGCTCTAAAGTGGGTGATGAAAATTACACGTTACGAAGGGATGACAATTTTCTTTTCACCGCGGCGACGACACAGAGGAATTCTTGATGCCTTGTTGTTGTTGTTGTTGTTGTCGTCGTTTTGTCTTCCAGACACGGGTTCAACGATGACGACGCAGTTGCTCTCGTCTGTGTTCGAAAGCTAATATCTCGATGTTGGAGATTCATTTGGATTTACCGCAATAAAACATGTCAAATGTGTCATAAAATCTAATACATTTTCATTTATTTCATTGCTAAAACGATGCTAGTGATGCTGTGTTTATACGACAGATCAATATTTACAAATGAAACCTATCCTGCTAATTAACATACAAACTCCAAATTACTTCATGTTCGGACTATGACGAAGACACTGTTTCTTTAAGATTGGAGTCTCAAATTCAGTTGGTCAGGATTTTGTTGCAGCTAACGTCTGTGAAGAACTATAGGAAGAGCCTCTTTGAATTATATTTACATCAGTTAATGAACCTGTCGTGTCCAGAGATTCCAGAGAATTCCAATCTTAACTACTGTATTGGGATCTGAATATTGGAATTCCAATCTGTACAAGGAAGATTCCAGATTCTACTAGTGAATTCCAATCTCTACTAGGAGATCGGGAATCCTACTACCCTATTGGGATCTGAATATTGTAATTCCAATCTGTCCTAGGACAATCTCCAATTCTAATTGTAGAAATTCGGATTACATCAAAATGTTTGGGAATTCCAACTTGTACTAGTAGGATCTAGAATCTAGTACATGCTTCCTGATCCAACTGGATTCCAATCTGTACTAGTACATGATTCCAGATCCCACTGGATTTCAATCTGTACTAGTACATGCTTCCAGATCCTACTGGATTCCAATCTGTACTAGTACAAGATTCCAGATCCCACTGGATTTCAATCTGTACTAGTACATGCTTCCAGATCCCACTGGATTCCAATCTGTACTAGTACATGATTCCAGATCCTACTGGATTCCAATCTGTACTAGTACAGGATTTCAGATCCTACTGAATTTCAATCTGTACTAGTGCATGCTTCCATAACCTACTGGATTCCAATATGTACTAGTACATGCTTCCAGATCCTACTGGATTCCAATCTGTACTAGTACAGGATTCCAGATCGTACTGGATCCCAATATGTACTAGTACAGGATTCCAGATCCCACTGGATTCCAATCTGTACTAGTACATGCTTCCAGATCCTACTGGATTCCAATCTGTACTAGTACATGCTTCCAGATCCTACTGGATTCCAATCTGTACTAGTACAGGATTTCAGATCCTACTGAATTTCAATCGGTACTAGTACATGCTTCCATAACCTACTGGATTCCAATATGTACTAGTACAGGATTCCAGATCCTACTGAATTTCAATCTGTACTAGTACATGCTTCCAGATCCTACTGGATTTCAATCTGTACTAGTACATAATTCCAGATCCTACTGGATTCCAATCTGTACTAGTACATGATTCCATAACCTACTGGATTCCTATCTGTACTAGTACATGATTCCATAACCTACTGGATTCCTATCTGTACTAGTACATGATTCCATAACCTACTGGATTCCTATCTGTACTAGTACAGGATTACAATCTGTACTGTGACATATATATGGTGTCACGTCATATTAATTCCCCATAAAGACAGAGACTGGTGAAGAAGCCTCAACAACAAGTGAAGCTCTTCATCATCGATGTAATCAGACTTTTTTATTTTTATTTATCCATCCCTGCCTCACGCGTGACACGTAATTACCTGGACCCTCAGGTGAGACACCATGAAATAACCATGTATCGTTCTCAACCGGTGTCAGGACGGGGCGGGTCAGGACACACAACCAGCGTTCGCTACTACCACTGGGTAATTTAGCCTCCTGGCTTTCCTTAGCCCCCCCCCAATCCGTCCTCTCTCCTAGGAGATGAAATGACTCTCCCCAATTTTCCCGAGTGTGCTACCGGGTGGGGGGGGGGAGGTATGTGCGGCGGCAATTACAGCCCCTTCCTCCTTCCAACACACACCATCACACACACGATGACAAAGCTTGTGGAGAGCCCGGACAAAATTGTCTCTGGCTCCTCCAGCGATGTTCCTGCTCTCACCTGCCGCTAACAGGCAGCTCTGGCCTTTCATACAAGCCATTATCGTGTGTGACAGGAGCCATTCAAGCCTGGCGGTGATTTGCCCGAAATTCATTCTTTCTTTTTTTTTTGGTCAAAAAACAACACCACAGGTTATATTGTAGTCATTTCAACTCCACACACGGGGAGTTTTTAATGAAAGTCTTTTCAGACAAAAACACGAGGAAGCTGATTTTATATTATTTGTTTTCTGAGCGTCTGATGAAATAATTACCCAAAAAAAAAGCACCGGTGTTGGAAAATTGTTACCGCTATTATTTTAAATTCTCGTTTAAGTTTCATCAGCACGACTATCGGAAGCAATTATCGCCCTCGCAAGATGTTAGCGTCCGCCGCCGCCGCCGCCGCGCTGATTGGAAAACAACAACAACAAAAAAGAAGCTTCCACAGTCGCTTTTCGGTATTGACCTCGTCTCACCCGAGCGCCGCCGGGAGGTAAAGTCTTTCTATTGGACGTAAACAAGCCTGTGCTTTATTGCAGCACACGGTCGGGGGGGTAGAAATGGCTTTTTTTCTTATTTGAACGGTACTAAAGAAATGTTCTTAGTGTTTCCTGAGCTGAGGTAGGAAGACGAAAAAAAAGACGACTACGGAGTGTACAGGCAAGCTTAATATATAAATACTTCTGAACAATTCCTCATGTCGAGGCAAGAGGGGGCGCTATAGACGAGCGGTATTTGGATGTTTTTTAACTGTCTTTACTTGGATGAAGATGAAGAGTCGCTACATTAAAATGAACAAACCATTTTCTCGATAACTCTTAAAAAAGGAACAATATGAATCCCAGTGAGTAGAAATTGAAGTTTTCATTTTGGGTGAACTATCACTTTAAGTTACCGTTACCATTATAAATGGAATAATCCAGTAGAATTTGAGATAAATGTCATTTTAACTCGACATATTGATGTAAATAGAATGTAAAGTGAAGTATACTTGCTAGCTTAACAGTAACAGTGCTAGCATGGGATGACTCAAAATGACACCAGAGCCATGTCTCAAATCACATACTTGCGTACTTATACTTAGTTTTTTTTTAAGTGCATAAGTGCGTCTCAATTCTTAGTATGCGAAATGTAGTGCACCATGCACACTTAATTGTCACTAAAACTCACAAAAAAACTGAGTATGGATCTATGGACACTTTCTACCCTAAACGGTCGCCAACTTAGTGACGTTGTAAACGGATGCTACGTCATAAATATATATATATATATATATATATATTTATGACGTAGCATCCGTATATATATATATATATATATATATATATATATATGCATATACTTACAGGTGTATTTTCAACCAGCAGTAGGAGGACGACGAGTCTTCGGTGCTGATACCAGCGTAAATATCTCGGCAATATTTCGTTTCTGATATTTTTTGATCCAAACAAAACCTGCTGCCAGCAGGTGGCGATAGTGTTCCTGCAGCTGGTTAAAAATCATCATTAAATAGTCGTAGAAGAAGAAGCTGTCACGTCATTTCCTGTTAGTGCTTAGCTGCAGTGTTTGATTTGAGACATACTATCTAGTACTAGTTAGTATGTACACTATCCTGATGCATACTAACTGCAAGTGCACTAAGTATGCGATTTCAGACACAGCACTGGATCACATTAAAAAAAACGACTTTTCTCCAAAAAAAAAGATTGAAACAGTTTTCCTTAAATCTAGCTGGATTTTCTTAGACGAGTTTATCGAACGTTCACTTACGTCCACGACGCTTGTTACCGTTGAAAATCTGCTTGCAAGTGTCTGGGTTTTTTAAAAGTCTAAATCTAAATATAAAACAGACCCAAACGGTCAGATGGAGCTTTGATAGTTAGTTCTGCTCTAATTCCTCGTGTTGCTAATTATACGTCCGAGGACTGACGGTGGGAAGCTTCACGGAGAGAGAGGTTTGTTTGCTTCATTAGCTCAAATCCTCAAACCCTTCATGCCGTCTTAAAGTCTGTAAAGTGAACAAACGTTGGTTAAAAAGTTTTTTTAAAAATCCCCGCAGGTCCCTCCAGGTTCTTTCTCTTCTTACACCCCGGCTCGGATTCTCGCCTCCCGGCGTTCTCCTCCCATAATTCCACCCTCTCGCCTCGATGTAAAGAGTCCGGTGGAGAGGCGTGGGTTTTCTCAGCCCTCTTCACGGGCTGTCAGGGTTAAGCCTCCGCTCCACCTCGGGGGTAAAATGTGAGATGATGGGTGAGGATGGAGCGCGAGTGATGCGGAGGTCAGGAGGAGACAGTGGCGGCGGCAACATTCCACATGGCTTAGTTACCTCAGAGGGAGGGAGAAGCCCGGGAGGGACACTGATCCGAGTCGGTGCAGTAAACTGACAAGAGTTGGTACAGAACGAGACGTACGTCGCCACGGAGACGACTTGCTGCGAGATTTCTACACTTTTTGCAAAGGATCTGAAGGAAGATTTCATAACAGACGAGACTCTCCAAAAAAAAGAAGAATGATATCAGTCAAATCTCGATTGGATTGATTGATTTAAACAAAAATAACGTCATCCTTATGAAAAAAGTAAAGTATAAACAGTATGTGTTTGTCAAACATTTTTTTAACTACTCATTTATTGGTCTACAATAAAAAATGCTTGAAAAGTTGAAGAAAAACCCTATAATGACACTAGTCCCTGTAATTTTGCATACAATTAAGATCTTGTGTTGTAAAGTGTTGTTTGTATTTAAATAATAATGCTTCCCAGCATTCACACGATTGAGATCCTGTTTTCTTCTGACCTAAACTGTGTATCGCTTCTCCTTACACAATTTTTATCCGATTTGAACCGTTCAAACTTTTATCAATTCAGCCCGTTTCCGAAATGCGGGCCATGTTCTAGCTTTCTTTTATCTCTTCCACTCTTCCTTTTATTCCTCTTTTTTTTACCCCATTCATTTCAATGGGGAAAATCTTTAACTCATGTTTCAACTCCTTCCACTACTACTTCTACTACTAATTCTACTACTACTTTTACTTTTCTACTATTTCTACTTTTACTACTAATTCTACTACTACTTTTACTTTTCTACTATTTCTACTTTTACTACCAATTCCACTACTACTTCAACTAATACTTCTACTACTAATAATTCCACTACTACTTCAACTAATACTTCTACTAATAGTTTCACGACTACTTCTACTAATACTACTACTAATTCCACTACTACTTATTTCACTACAACTTCCACAGCACAGCAGGGTCAGCATTCGCACTGCATTTTCTTCTGGAAATGCATTTTTCTAGTATTAATAATGTTTTTTTAAATGGTCAAACAAGCTTTTAATTTGGTGTTGAAGATGTAGAAGCTTTTATTTTGGAGTTCTTAATGAACTCTCGCTCATTTATTACGTCAATAAAACGTCGTCTCTTCAGGGAAAAATGTTTGGAGAACCTCTGAACTATAGGATCACTCCCAAAAATCCAAATGTAGCAAAAACATTTTCATATGATATTTAAGAAAAGTTTAAATACTTCTATGCTATTTTTCTTTTTTTTTGTATACAGTTTAACAAGGACACGGCTGTTAATTAGACATGTTTCGTTATCTTTGTTTTGTTTTTGTTTTCCATTTATAATTATGAATTAAAATCAATAAAATGTTGTTTTTTTTGCAGGCTGAACTTAAAAAAAGTGGTAAAATTTGTGAAATAAAGATAAAAAAAATGATGTCAAATTTCTTGTTGCAGTCTGCGAAATAATAAGCTGAAAATAAATAATAATTCATGTATCCATCAAATATTTAAAGTTGTCTTGAACCCATGACCAGCATTAATCAAGGTTTTTTTTTAATTTATTTAAAAAAGTGTCAAGGTCAAATGATAAATAATAACTAGTACACTCCAGCTCATTCAAAAATGCATCGTGTCTTCAACCAAATACTGCGACTGGTTGTTATGGTGATGAGAAAACTAATGATTCTCAAAAGAGACAAAGAAGAGCCCAGACTCTCTCTCTCTCTTTTCATCAACGTCTCTCTTCAACCTCTCCACCTTCATCAGCAGCTCCTGGCGCAAGCAAGGACGTTCTCATGGCTGCGGGCGAAAAAAAATACCCTGGTGATTTTGACCGTCTCTCTCTCTCTCTTGTTGGGGGTTGAAATCACAATCCCTCGTTCGCCCCCGAAATTATTGCGGGATTACCTCCGTCCCGGGTGAGGCGGCGGCTGTCAGAACCGAAACCGACCCGAGCCGGATTTATGACCTGCGGGAGTGACGCAGGAGGCGCCGGGCGATGCTACACATGTAATCATGTTTGTTGTTTTCATTACCAGTGTCAGCGAAACCCCCTCCACCCTTCTCTCTCTCTCTCTCTCTCTCTCTCTCCCTCTCTTCTCCAGACTCATCCTGTCTTTGTCTCCCACGCTTCCCTCGTGATGACAGGAACTCCAAGACTCCCATGGAGCCCAGTTCCCACTTTAATGTCTCCTCGCCTGACGACCCGGCCTCAGGTTTCCCCGTCCGGGTCTGATTTACCACATCACTGCTGGGAGAGAGAAGACCCCCCCCCCCCCCCACCCTCTCGTTCTCCCTTTCTTTCCAGTGTCTGTCTTTATTTATGATGGCTACAGGCTGACCAGGGACAGGGTGTGACCCCTCAAGAGGAGGGAATCCAACCCCCTCCCCTGAACAACCTGGTGCCCCATAACTCCCAAGGCTAAACTAGCTTGAGGACAATAGCCTTTCATATTTGTGGAGTTGAAGTGTGTTATCAACAACAAGGTCGTCACAAAGTCCAGCGTGACCCGAAAACCCAGATGGAGTCTTTTTAAATTATTTAAATCTTTATGCGGAATGAGTTTTACAGACTTAAACAACTATGTCATCTGTATAGAACATTACCTTCCAAGCCAGACCTCGGACTGTGTGAGCCTTGTGTTCTAAATAATAAATAAAATGTTGTGAAAAAGTTTTAGATTATGTTTTTTTCTTGTTTTTAATATAATTTGCTGTTATAATAATAGTGGTCCCTAACCACCCTGTACCGGTCCACTAGGCATTTGATACCGGGCCGCACCGAAAGAGCCATATGTGACTCTTGACATGTCAAGACGCCATTTCTGTTGAGTTTACTTAAGAAATAAAGTAAAGTAGTGAGAAAGACTTAAACACAAAATATTTCCGAACCATGTTTTTTGCAGAGAAACCAGCCTGGTATTCCTTTTCTGTTTTGGTCAGTACATGAAAATATTGCCGCCATTTAACCAGTCCGTGGTTCAATAAAGGTTTCGGACAACTGTGTTGAATTATTGTTGTCGTTATGAATCAATAAATATGAATTAATGGGATTGTAAAATCAATAAATTGTAAATTAGTAGTATTGTCGAGTACTTGACTCTGGTGTTGCAGTATTTACAGACCACATGACTCTTGATGAAGTCGTAACTACTTTCATTTGTTTTGAAACCAAAATATGACCAGACATTAACTTTAAAAGCTGCTCAAGTCAACGGTATCCTCTCGTCCTCAGTCACTGCCGAGATCTAGCAGGATTTCATTGTTCCTTTAGCTGTGAAGGATGTAATGTTTATAGCAGCCATAAGCTTAACTGTACCCGAAGGCAACAAAAGGGATACCACAAACACTTTTTTTTCAAAATAAATCTGAATAATCTCTGACACAAAACACAGAATGAATAATTCTACTTGAGAATTTTAAATGAATAAGATTCATGATTTAAAAAAACAATGTGATTTTGATATCATATATTTAAAATCCTATGAGACCTAAGAACCAGTGACCCTTAGAACCAGTGACCCTCTTAGCCACAGCCCTTCCAATAATGTAGTTTAGTTTAAAAAATAACAACCAACAAGAAAATGGAAATTTGTTTAGTGTTTAAGGAAACAAGAATTTTCGAATCTAAAGTAAAAATTGTTTTAGATTTTTATTACTTGTTAAAAATGTTGTAAATATATATATATATATATATATATATTAGAGTGTGGCTTGAATGATGGGATTGAAACCCATGATGTAAACTTAAGAAACACAATTATTTTTCATGTTTCAATGGTTTGAAAAGAACAAGAATAATTCCTAAACATAAATTATTCATTTTCTTATAATTAATTCAAATTAAACCCTATACTGAGCATATACCGTTACAGGAAGTTGAAATGACTTTAAATGATTTAATGATATTGAGCGCCAAAAGCTCTTTCACCTCCAGTGACCGTGACATTTCTTTGAAACTCAATTAGCTTTTTTTTTTTTCACCCCCCATTTACACTATCTGAGGGGCTGAGCTAGAGGTAACAATGCTCGTCACCACTTCACTGACAAGAGGAGATAAGAGTTGAAGGATCTCCGGAGGGTTGAGTTGAGGTAACGGCACTACAGTGCTTCTTGATAAGACGCTAAGATAACAGTGGAATTGACACTTTGGTGAGACGTAGCAGGAATTCATTTGTGTTGAATGAAGAAAAGTATGATTTACTGAGATAATTTTTTACTAGGAGACGGGTTTCGGTTTACGATCCAAAACAGAAAATGGGATAAATTAAATAAAATGAGAAAGGAAATCATGACTCCTGAGTGATCCACTTGGCAACTTTCTTAATTGAAACACAATTTTATCTGCAAAAATAAGTTACTTAAATCAGTAAAGTGGTGAAAATATATACCTTTTTCTCCTAAACTGAACATTCCCAAAATATGTTGGATGTCGAACTCAATCACACATGGGGACAAAAGAATGTATATTTGGCAAACTGTATTGCGTATAATTAGAAATTGTAGTAGCGTATTTTCATTCTAGAAGGCTCTATCTATCTTAATTATTCTTCATGTGTTTTGTCCTTCATCAAATTTCCTTTCATCAACTGAAGTTTTACTCTTATGGGAAGTATCTTATCTCAAAAACTTGCATCTTTAAAGTGTCACAATAGTACCATGAACATTAATCTACTTTAACTTTGAACTGCTCGAGCCACATGAAATTACTTTACAGGCCTGCATATACAGTATGTACTAAATCTTTATACTTATTTCATTAACATGCTGGATTCTTTCTAAAACCATCAGCAGTCCCATACTGCACCGCAACAGTCCGCAACAGAGTTAAGTGACCTTCTGCTCATTTTGTTTTATTCTAAATAATTATACCCAATTGAGTGTGATTTGGGAATACGATACGATATGTTGCGATACTGTAGTAAGTAATAAGGATATATTAGACAAAATGTGTCCAAAAATCAACTTTAAAAGCTTCTGGAGTCGACGGTATCCTCTCGTCCTCAGTCACCGCTGGGATCTAGCGTGATTTCATTGTTACTTAAGCTGTAAAGGACGTAATGTTAATAGCGGACCCAAGCTTAATTGTACCCGGAGGCAACACAAAAAAATAAATAAACATTTTGTGTTTGGACCTTCGGGTCACCTTGACCCAGAGCTAACACAAGGGTAAATCATTGCTCAAAAGTGCTACCAATGATTCCACATTATTCTTCAAGGTTGCATGTTGAAGGTTGTTATACGATTTCAGTAGGAAATTGGGGGTTTTAATCACTAACTTTAAGGTCTGGAGCCCTTGAGCTACGCTAACCACCACTTACATCCTCAAACGAAGCCCCTTTGAATCACTCGCGGTAAACTTCTGTTGTCTTATGCGTTTATGACGTCACAACCTTCAGAAGTGCCGAGTCAGCAGCAGTGTTGCGCCTCCTCTTATTGCCGTCGTTAAAGCGCAGGAGTTTAATGAGCTCGTCGCGGCGGCTAATGCGTCCTGCACACCTGTTCCGGCAGGTGGACGGTCAAAAGGTTCCCGAAGCGGGGCAGGAAGTGGAGGCGGCGGCTCTAGAAGTGGCTCCGAGAACCGGCGACGTCAGGAGCGATGAGCGCTGACATGAATCACGATTACAGCTGTTCACGACGGCCGGGGCTACGTTGTTGACAATCGTTTACGCTCCATTAGCTCCTCCCGAGGCTGGAGGCTACATGCTGGGATCGTAGACGGTCTTCAGAAGGAAACGCTGGATCTATCCCTGCAAGCCAGGCACGTCGACAGGCAGTCTTGACGTTAACCGTTTACTAGAATGCATTTTCCTGTCTTTTACATCCATATATATTCAAATAGAATCCAATTTATTTGACTGGACTCAGCATAGAACACAACAGAGACTGACTTGTGATTATTTTCCTACATATATGTCCTCGAAATAAATAGTCACACATGCAAATTCCATTTTTTGTATAAAAAACCTGTTATTAAAATGTATTTTTTTACGCATTTATGTGATATTATGATGTGAAATTATGTTTTTAATAACCTCAAATAAGAGTTATAGCCCATTAAAAAGGAGAGACTGTTAAGTGGGACAATAAAATAGGAGATAAAAAAAGTTCTTAGGACTTAAGAAACTAAGATATTATGGTTTATGATCATTGGGAGTGACTGTTAAACATTTCTTTTGATTTGGGAGTGTGGTGGTTCAGCTTTAAGCTACATTTTTGACAAAAAAAGTTATAGTATAATATATTTTTGTTGTATTTTACTGAGTTAAAAAAACATCTTGAAAACAAATGAAGAGACCGAAGATCTGAGCCAACTCTATTCACACCCAGATTTTATTATTTTTGTCCTAAATTTACTTTATACTTTACTTTTTAGTGTTTGAAATATTTTGGACAGAACTGCGCTCAATTGGGAATTGGTTGATGGAACTAATTCTGAGATATCTTTGAATTATTTGCAATAAAAATATATATATTGTTTAATTTTTGTTATTTTAATGTCTTATAAATGTAAAACTGTGTGAAAAAAAAAGTTTAAATATTAGCACGTACTGACTTTTGAGCAGAGGACCCTCATAAATAATCAAATATGTCCAATTTTGATTAAAATATATATGTAACTATATGTATTACATACTAAGTAAAAGAGAATTGCTGAATTAAGACTAATTTTTCCAAGTGTAAGGGGACAAACAAGGAGGTAGAAGACCCTCATGTAAAGAAATAAAACATAAAATGTAAAGTTTTTGCCTTTGTTTTTAGGGTATATAGTTCATAAATAAAAATAAATAATAACTTTGCAATGCCAGGTATTCAGGTCATTTCTTATAAATGACAGCGACAAGTAACTTTTATGGAAAACTAAGAACTATAGACCCACGGAATCTATAATCGGATCTCTGGGATTTCAACTACTTTTCTATTTAGTCTCAGGTCTTCCGTCCGCGGAGCATCTACAGACTCCAGACTCCAGTCATGAGTCAGCGATGGCCGATAACACGGGTCTTGTTTTAGACGGTCCACCGACACCAGCGAGTGAAACGTAACCTAAGAAGTGTGAAGACAGGATTATTTAGAGCTTGAAAGGTGAAAGTCTAGAGGCTGGAGGGCTGATCTCTCGTGACCCCGTCTGGCGCTCTTGAGGGGTTCAAGTCTACTTAGGCCCTCAAAAAAAACAGCTGCTTGTCACTTGTCAAAATTCCACCAGCTGAAATGGCCCCAGGGGGGCGAAATCCGGCCCGGCAAGTCATTTTAGGTGGGCCCGATGGGATGGGTTGGCTAAAAATCCACGTAGATACAGATGCTAGTGTTCAAGATAAGATAAGAATTTTTAAAGTGAGATAGAAACTGAAATTTGATTGGTGAAGCGTAAAACTTGAGTATCAAAGAATGGGAAGGCAGGGCGCCAGTGGCATCCTTCACAGCTAAGGGAACAATGAAATCCCGCTACATCCCGGCAGTGACTGAGGACGAGAGGATACTGTCGACTCGAGCGAATGTCGAATGTTCGCCAAGTGGGTTTACTCCAGTTCCCTCCACGGTTCAAAAACATATAGAGGTCGATTGGGAACTTGGGGAAATTGTCCGTAGGTATGACTGTGTGTCTTATTGTGGTATCCTTTCCAGGGTGTCCCCTGCCTCTTGGCTAAAGAAACTGGGATTGGCCCCCGCGACCCCCATAAGGGATTTAATGCCATAGAAAGACTCCTGTGTCCTTCTAGGTAAACATACATTTTGTTTGCGTCAAAGGATTGCGACAATATTTTTGGCCCCGTCGTGTGATTGACCTTGACACCCCCCAAAGTGTATATTCCATTGACAAGGACGTGTCGCTCATGAGCTGCATGTTTACGTCCACGATCCCCATCCCAACATCGGAGGCAACAAAGGGAACAAAATCCAAAATTGTTCTCCCCACGTCGCTCTCCTTTCATGGGGGCTTTGTCCCGTCTTTGGCCCGGGTCAACTATCAGAATGGACAAACACACTGTTCACAATCTGTGAACCATTGTCATATTCCCTTGTCAGAGCGGCGCCGGTCGTTTTTCGCTAATGAGCTGCGAGATGGGCCAGAGACGAAGCTCCGGCAAGAGAGTAGGGCTTTTTTCTTTGTGTGTGTGTGTGTGTGTGTGTGTGTGTGTGTGTGTGTGTGTGTGTGTGTTTGTGTGTGTGTGTGTCTGCAGCTCGCCGACCGTCCGAACATGACAGATTCATCCGGTTAATAAACACGCCGATTTAAATAACAACCCGGGAAAGCGGAGACGTCAAACCGATGATGGCGCCCATTAGCGGCGTCAGTCTCTGACGTCAATTAGAGAGAAAACAACGTATTTACGGGAAGTGAAGCTTTTTATCGAAACTGAGAAGTTGAGATTGCACAGGGCCTGGAATCTTCTACGAAACTTGAGAACCAGAAGGAGTATTTGGGGGGGAAGATTCAAGGTAAAAGAAAGTGGACTCCAAAGAGAGTCAAGGCTTGCTAAGGAAGCTAAATGCTAGCAGAGTAAGAGTAGCAATGCTAAAAGCTGTCGCTGGTTGACGGTAGATGAGCCACTTTCTTTATCTAGGTACAAAATTGAGTAAGAGCGCTAAAAGATAGTGTTTGGATCTTCCAGCCGTCAATCAAAACAGCTGATTGGTGAAGATATCTAGATTAAACTAATATATAATCTAAAATATACTATGAACCTTCCTGTACTCTGCTGCCCTAATCTCTACTCTCTCAGTGTGTCATCCCTCGCTCTTTTCTACATCCATCTGTCTGCCCTTCCTGCAGGAGGCCATCAACTCCGAGTCTGGTTCTGCTCGAGGTTTCTGCCTTTTAAAAGGAAGTTTTTCCTCACCACGGCCACGCTGTGATTCACTCATTGTTGAGTTACTGGGATCTGTTTTTCTTTTCATCATTATAGTCTTACTTAAACTGTAAAGTGTCTTGAGATACGACACTTTCAATAACATGTAATTCAAATGTAATATGCGTTGGTTCAACATTTTAATTCGAAAACACCATGAAAATTACTAGAACACCTAAGTAAGTAAGTAAGTAATTTTTATTTATATAGTGCTTTTCCAGACCAGGGTCACAAATCAAAACAATACTCAATAAAGTATATACTTTAAAGGGCAAGATAAAACTGAGAACACAACAGGAGTTCCAGAAAATCACAACCTGGACTATTTTTCATCCACATCAAAAGTGCACTGAGGTTGTTACATTTTTGAACCAAACTCAACGAGAAAGTCCAACATACTACTGTGTAATACTGTGTTATTTTTATGTATTTCTCTTTTTATTAACTATTTTAAGGAGAGATTGGGGGTGCTAATGGGTTGGGGGCGTGGGGCTGTGCCACAAGGTGTTTTGTATCTCACAACATTATACATTGTGTGTACAAAAACTCAATAAAAAAACAATATCGGAAATTGTATTTTTTAATCACTTATTTCCTACCTGAACATCGGTTCAGTCAATTCTATTTTAGTGGTGCCAAGCACACCTATCGGAAAGTGGTCGCCCCTTATCACATAAGCATTGTTTAGCGTCAAAAATGACTTAACTAGTAATAATAAACTGACTGACACACATCTAGTTGATCGTCTGAAGCTAACAGTGGGAGGACATTCATCTACCTGTTGTCATGGCAATAAGTAAGTAAGTATTTTTTATTTATATAGCGCTTTTCCAGACCAGGGTCACAAAGCGCTTAAACAATCAAAACAATACTCAATAAAGTATATACTTTAAAGATCAAGATAGAAACTGATAACACAACAGGAGTTCCAGAAAATCAAGGAAAAGCCTGAACAAATAAAAGTGTCTTAAGATGTTTCTTGAAGGAGTCAGTAGATCATCAAACACAGAGATGGTTCCAAAGCTTAGGAGCAACAGTCTGGAAGGATTTCTCTCCTCTGGTCCTGAACCGTGTTCAGGAACCATCAGTAGATTCTGATCCACAGACCTCCCCAAAATGATGCTTTTCTTTAAAAAGACAGCCCCGTGAAAGTGAAGCTTAAAAAAAAAGAATCCATGACTTTAGATTCAAGACGAGCGCACAACCTCCACTTTTCTTTTTTGGACATTCATTAAAAATCTCTTAAGAAAAAACAGATTAAATCAACGTGTTCCTGGGAATATTGATGGACCCTTTTTTTCTTTTTTTTTCCGCTGATTAACTGAATCATTTAACCACGATCGCCGAGTCGTCCATCTTGAAGCTCTTACGATATTAAACCCCGCCGCCGCCGCCGCCGTGTTCCGGAAACACGGTAAGAATGCAGAATGAGTCCATTATCTGGATGAATACGTTGACATTGATATTTATGTATTCATTGGAATCGGGTCACGGACGCCACACGGGTGCAGGTGCGACGTTACTTCATGCCGTGCGTCGGATGCGTTGCGAGATATAAACGCTCATCGTGCAGCAAATTGGTCGGCGGCGCCGTGGCTGGAGTACGTTGATAATTACCGTGTCACCTTTTTTGTGGCGCTGGTGGATGGATCCGGCCACGCCCACCTCCACAATTGAATCATCCTCCAACAACCTTCAGCCACACTTTCATTAGCGAAGCGAACACACAATCACACACACACAAACAAAGATGGATGGTCGACCGCGGTTTATGTAAAACAGATAATGAGGAAAAGTCCAGACGATATTTATTTTCATGAACGTGTTCATCAATATTCCTTAAGAAACGACAGTTCCTGGAAACACCGTCCAGAGGAAAACGGGAAGTAAAATAATGTTAGATATCTGTGGATGTTAATGGAATAAAAACACGTTTTATAAACTCATCTATTCAAATTAACATTAACCATTAACTCAATAATAATACGTTACATGGAATAGACAAATTAAACCATTTGATCGCTTTACAAATAACCATTACTTACTTACTTAAATCGAATACTTAAAGAGAAAATCTACAGTATGTGGAACTCACAAGGGCACAGTTACTTACTATAAAACTCAATATGCACAAGACTTTTATTGTATCCTTGTTTTTACATCTATCATCAAATATCAACATAGTGCGGCTAAGCTAACTTTTTGAGCTAACTTATCTTAGCTCACAATGCAGTTTGGATTTTTAGATTTATTCCAGTAAAATCCTTATAAGAATATAATTTGTGAAAGGTATTTTGGGACTTTGGCTCTTTTTTATGTATTTGTCTAAATAGACTGAAGGGGTTGAAAATGTGTTTGGATATCTTGTTTTTTTCAATAGTTGTTTCATGGATCATGTTGATAATATTGAAATATAATGAAACAGAGAAATAAATGTAATTAAATTAAGGTTAATCACAGTCCATCATATTCACAGGGAATAATGTACCTATGTAATACCTGACATATCTATATATACATATATACAGGTACAGTATATCTATACACATATAGATATATATATATACATACATACACATACACACATATACTGTATACATATTTGTACATATACACATATATATACACACATATATATCTACATATATTGTATATACACAGACATATACATATATACACATCTATATAGTATATCTATACACATACACACACATATATACATATTTGTAGATATACAAAAAACATATATATAAATATATATACATATACACATACATACATACATACATACATACATACATACATACATACATAAATATATATATATATATATATATATATATATATATATATTTATATGTGTGTCTATGTATTTATCTGTGTGATAAAAAAAATTAAAAAAAATTCTTTAAATATCTTTGGAAATGTTGACCAACAGGCAAAAACAATTACAAAAAAAAGGACAACAAAGTCGAACAGCTGCAACACAAATAACCAAACATAAATGTAAATGTATTTCCCAAGTAAGTAAGTAAGTCATTTGTATTCATCAAGTGATCTTTAGTGTGAGACGACACTCGCTTAAACATCACATGACAAGTTTTCATTTTCAAGAAGTTTCTCGTCCCTAACTTAACACTCATTACCCACAAGAAAACTTAAAGACTCCAAAAAGAGTAATTCTTCACAGTATATATTTACATCCTCACAACTAAAATGGCCGAACCTTGTTTACCGTAATTGGCTGAGAAATGTGCTTCTGGATTCGCGTGGAAATCCCATAAATTAAAATCACACCAAGCGGAACCAACGCGTTACAATAAGGCTAAATGCTAAATTTCTTATTCTAAATAAGTGTATGTACATGTGTTTGTGTGAGATGTTAAGCATCTAAATGTATTCTCCTCCCACATCTAATGAGCAGAGTGGGACTTCATCTCCAGCACATCTCAAGCTCACTCACATCCAGCTCCTGGAAAAAAACCTGCAAACCTCACAAGACTCCCGCGAGGACTCGACGGGCTTAACGTGTCCAGATCGCCCTTATTTTTAATTGCTTGTTGTTTCCCCCGACAAGATTAAGACACACACTCTCTCACACACACACACAGACGTTTGACGCCGACACACACTCTCAATGACGGAGCTGTGGCCTCGGTGTGATCGGGCCCCCCCCGATGGCCCCCGGCTCGCTTCGCCCGCGGACTCCCGGCGCCGTAAACAAGTTTGCGACGTTCACTTCTGACTCATTAGTTGATTTGGCAGTCGTTGTTAATCCCCCCTCGCACCGTTCACTCGGACCCAAATTGAATCGGCCGACCTTCAGGGCCGTCCCTCGCCCCGCTTTAAACCCGCGGAATTAGCCGAACTCCACGTGTAATTACGTCTGTAGAAGTCCTGGCCGCGAGGTAATGGGAGATAAAGCACCGGGTTAAGGCAGCAGAGGCACAAATCTTGCTCGTCTACTTAAAAGTCCGTCGTGGCGACGGCTGAGCTCGTATATATATCTGCCTTTGCTGAGTCAGCAACAAATGAGTCAGCAATAGGTGTTCGGGATATATTTCAGCTTTTTTTTATTTCTTGATGTACAGTCTTGTGGAAAATGACCAGAACTGCTTTTTTTTTCTGGAAACAATCAAGTATTAATTCCTGTGTGTAGCAAAAGTCTGTTTTAAATAGCTATTGATGTAGGATTATGAAAGAATGTGAGTTTTTATTGGAATATTGAAGTAGAATATTTAACTTGTACCTTGATTTTTTACTTAATTTAAATGTTTAGGGTTTTTCTAATAATTCAATTCAACAGTGTGTATATAGAAAGCTATATTTATTATTATGGTATAATTGTATTAGATAATCTGTTAATTGAAAGGCAGATTATTTTTTCATTTTTATATATATAATACTTCACACATAAAATACTAAATTTCCAATCATTTAAATTTTTAAAAGATAACTTTTCAAATTCAATGTAACAATGTTGGTAAAGTGTCAAATTTAACCTTTTTAATACATAATTATTCGATTAAATTATTCCGAAAAATTATTAAATGCCTAAAGAAAACAGTACACATTTAAAGTTTCAACAATTGTAATGTAAAACTTAATATTCCGATGGTTTATACTTTCATTTAAAAACGTAAGTGGTTATTATAAAAAAAAAAGAAAATTAGAGAGAATATCTAAATATAATGGATACATGAAGACAAATGTATGAATTTGCTTTGTTTATGTTTTTCCTAATTTGCAATGACTATTTCCAAAAACGTTGAATCAAAATAAAAAAAAACATGACAAGTGACTCATAGTTCATGAGTTTATTCATGTTTTATATTTGCTTCAACTCAGTTTTGTGGATCCTTTTATCGTCATGTAAGACTTCCGGGTTGTAAGAAGTACATTAAGAGATTTAGCTAGCATTGGCGTGTCAACAGACGCAGTTTAGCAAAACCTATTTTAGCACAACATGGAATAGTGTTTTTAATCCCCTAAAACTTTACAAATAACAATTACTTATTTACTTACTAAAAGATGTAAAACGTAGAGATTCTTCTAATGCTAACAGACTTTCAGTAAACGCAACCATCCACAAGCATTAGCATGTTAGCTAACATGTCGATGGGGTTTCATTTGAGCTAAATTAGCGAGTTATGTTAATAGCTTAAGCAAAATGTTATGTGTAATATGCTTTTAATTCAGTGTTTTACTTCAGTACCTCAGTAGACGACTCAAAAATGAAATGAATAATATATTTAAAGACACTATACAGAGACGCTCCGACTCTATACATTAAACATTAAATCCGACTGATCTCTCCACAGGTTACTCGTGTTGACGTGTCTCAGATCACCTGTCAATCATCGCTCCTGCCATTAGGATTTTGCAGCTTCTTTTCGACCCGACGTTCAATGATTTCACGACGAACTCAATCAATGATGCAAAACCCTGAGCCGCCGCGTCGTCGACGTCCGGAGTCGTTCCACGCATTCATGAGCGTGTCAAGGATGTTCTGCCGCTCATGAATAAAACACAAATATTTGTCAGGAACAAAGAACGTGTGCACGCAACACACACACACACGCGCACACACACACACACACACAGAGAAGACTCTATTGATCAGAGACGGAATCTGTCTAATTGGGACTGAACCGAGGAGGAAGGAAAACCAGGAAAGACGGACTTGTTGCCGATCATCAAAGAAGTGTGAGAGGGACTGGTGTACCACAAAATAAAAAGACACCGGCTTGTCGTATCCCACAATTCCTTGCTCCAGGTTAAGAGGAGAACATTTGATTATAAACATCCCTGAACACATTAGCTCCTCTGGAATTCAATTTAAAAAAAAGTAATTAGCATTATGACCACACCCCCTTTCTCCAGGAAGACGTTGCAAAGGTCACGACGGTACTACATGTAGTGGACGGTGCGAGTAGTGGTCTGTAAATCCGCAGTATTTAAAGAAAACATATTTGTGAATGTAAATTGAGAAATCAAATTTTAAGTGCGTTTAAAACAAAAATTTACATTAGGAGTGTATTGGCAAGAATCATGCGTTACGATACGATATATTGCGATACTGTAAGAACGAGTATATATTTGTAGTATTGCTTGAGTACTTGCAGAATATACAGACCACGTGACTCTTGACGAAGTCGTTACTACTTTCATTATTTAAAATATTCCCAAACATCAGCTTTAAAAAGCTGCTAGAGTCCACTAGTATCCTCTCGTCCTCAGTCATCAACCGGGATCTCGCGGGAAAGTTCCTGTCACTGAGAAGGACTTAATGACCGCTGCCATCTAGAGTCCAGGAGTTTCATTGA
Organism: Callionymus lyra; assembly: GCF_982586985.1. Taxonomy (NCBI): domain Eukaryota; kingdom Metazoa; phylum Chordata; class Actinopteri; order Syngnathiformes; family Callionymidae; genus Callionymus; species Callionymus lyra. The sequence goes on from NC_141831.1 coordinate 10,921,868, forward strand.
AATGAAAAGATTAGCATTTAATTGTAAATAAAGTGAAATAAATAGTGATAAATAGTGAAAAAAATAAGTGATATACGACTGAGTATTTAGAATATCTTGGAAATAAAATTAAAATGATACATTTAAGAACCATGTAGCCATTTAGTATCCAAAATTAGACGCAAAATTTGACCCAAAAGCAAGTATTTTTCCCGAACCAATTGCATATATTTGTCTGTTCTTACTAAATGAATATCATCATCATCATCAATCCACAAATCGAATTGTTCATATATCTGTACTACTAGCTAGTGTCTGTCATTAGCATGTTGCTAAAGATTAAGCTACAAACTGTTTGTGAATCTAATATATCGCAACAAGAATTAATGTCTATATATCTACTAATGGAGAGAACATGGTGTCGGCCATATTTGTATTTGTATTTTAAATCCGATAAAAATAAAAACGTCGATGTTGAAGACCTCGGAACTCTTTGACAAACAGGTATACACATCTTTTTCCTCTAAAATTTCTATCTATCACTTCTTTTTTGGCCACTGGCAATAAATAAAGAGGGAAAAGAAATGTAAACAACCGTTGCTTCTCTGCTCCTCAAGAAGGCTAAGCTGGCTTTGCTGCTCGTCACCTTGCCATTAGCCACCCCTTAAATCTCCCTTGTATTGATCGAAAATCCCAGATATAGTTCATTTTTGTTCAAGGTCAACATTTGGTGTCGCAACGGTGAATGTTTTTGTGTCGTCTTGCTTCCAGTGGAAGTAGAAAACATTTCAACAAACGCGGGTCAAGGACAAAAAACACTTTCTTGGGAGTAAACGTGGAATGTTTCAGTGGGTTTTTACTCAGAATACTAGCTTTAAAGGTAGTTACAGTAGACCTTGACATATAGCTTTAGTTTTCTATACTAGTTTTATTTGTTATTACTTTTAAGGAACCTATTTGGACTAGCTTCACATTTAGTTGCACATTTTCAAACCAACTGTTGGAATATTTAACTTGGCTTTAATACTAAAAACTTATGCGACTAATAAACTACTCTTACTAGTAATCACTTACATTAGAGTTAACTATAACTAGCAATAACTAGCGTGTGATGTTAATATTAGCTATTAGCCTCAGCTAGCAGCATTTAGCTCGCTAATGTAACTCAAACATGTTTTCTTCTATTAAAGTAGAAGATTTGATGATACAAACCTGTTGCATATACTGTACATATTACAGTTTTTTGCAAGTAAAATAACACTATCTTTGTTAGCACATTTTCGACTGACAGGAGTTTAAATGTCGGATGGAATTAAAAAAAAACAACTCACTCACTCAATGCAATTAAGAACATCACAAAACATTATGATAAAAACAAGACAGATTCCCTGAAGCAACAAAATAACCAAAAGACAATTAAAACTCATTAATAAATACGAATTAAAGACTACATAACATTGAAGCCAGTCTGTAAAAGTATCTTTTTAAAAAGAAAACCTCGCTAAAATACATAAAATAATAATTTGAAGTTGTGTTCATACACATTCTTTGGTTATTTAAATAGAATTTATTGAAGTTATTATCCAAGTTATATTGTTGAAAATGTATCTGTCGTAATGTGTTTCCTGGTAATTATAACTTCAAAGTATTTTTAACTTTTTTAATCCATTTTATCAGATATCTTACTTGTTATCTGGAATTTAAAGTATTGTTACAATGTAAGTAAGTAAGTAAGTCATTTTTATTTATATAGCGCTTTTTCAGACCAGGGTCACAAAGCGCTTAAATAATCAAAACAATATTCAATAAAGTATATACTTTAAAGGTCAAGATAAAACAAATAACACAACAGGAGTTCCAGAAAATCAAGGAAAAGCTTGTAGGAATTAGTTTTGGAGATTCAAATTGAGGTTTTGGATACAGTAGTTGTTGTTGAAGTAGGGTTAATATATATAAAATGCAATCTGACCGAAAGTGTAGTTTCCAAAAATCCCAGTTTAACTTCTAAAGTTGTGACCGCTAGTTAGCAAACCACGGTTTGTTAGCATTTCAGCAGTTTGTTTTCCGTTTTAGTGGAAGCTAACGTGGACCATCAGAGGATTCCACGGTGGGCCCTGAAGAATTTTCGACGCGCAAATTTGAAAAAATCCATGTAAAGCTTTGAGCAAAATCCCAGTGTAAATCCCCAACCTGTTCCCAATCAAAAGAGCCACACGGCGGGAGGGATTACTCGTGCGAGCAGTTTTTTAAAAGGCTTCTGCTCAGCATCTTTACACCCGTGAATTCTCTGCTTCGGGAAAAAAAAAAATTCACATTTCTTTGGATGCTATCAGACGCCACACTTCAGGCGGCAACAAAGAGATTGAGTCATCTCGCTTAGAACAGGAAAAAAAAAAAAAAAACTGGACCGAAAATTAATGCGCTTCTCTCAAAAAGTCTGGCTCAGAGAGTGAATTAGAAGTTCCGAAAAACCGAGATGGAAGGAAGTGAAACATTGATGTGATGCTTTCCGTCAAAAAATCAGACGATGGCCCATTTTTTTGTCTTTCTCTCATTTTGTCTGCGCGCCGGATCTAATGAAAAACATCAGAGAGCTGCCTCACAAAAGCACTTCGCCGCCGCCGCCGCCGCCTCGCCGCCGCCTCCGCTCACGCCAGGCTAAAATTGCACGGGCACGTTGCCTGAAGTGGTTCGGGAATGTTGAAAAGCTGGTGCTGGTGAAAATGTGTTAATTGGAGTAGGGAAGTGAGCTTTTGGAGTATCATTTGTCGGGGAATGTTCACGGGGGGATAAACATGATGATGCACAGTGGGAGGATTGTCGTTGACGGACGCCTGACGTTTTGCCACGGATACAATAAACCTGAGAGTAAAACTTTTAACGGACAAGTAAAGCCTTGAGGTCGTCGTAAACAGTGTGAATAGTTAAAGAAAATACCCGAGAATAAACAAACATCATTTGTTATTTGTAATCATTTGACTTTCATCTGATTCCCGTCACCCGCCACCTTCCATCATTCATTTGAAAAAAAACATGTTATTCAACCACGCACAGTTGCTCTTTGACTTCCATTTGTATAAAAAAAAGTGAATAGCAATTTAACAAATTCAATGAGTAGCTCTTTTGTTGGACACATCAAGGACAGGGTTTTTATAATCAGCTCGACCTGAGCACGTCGTTATTTATTCTCATAAAGCCCTCAAAAGAACTGGGAAAAAAATGTGAAAAAGTCACAAACTTCTTGGACTCGAGACTAAAAAACTACTGAGTTGAGTCAATTCAGTCCGACATCTTCTGGGGAATCGAAACTTTAGGAGAAAATAAAAAGGTCCAGTTGTCTTTATCTTGGAAGAAATTCTATATCTATATGTGTATGAATCTCGAGTCAATATTTATCTCAATACAATGAAAATGTCTTTCATTTGCAACATGTTCATGAATCTGGACAAAATAAAAATCTACATCCGGTGTTTTCTGATGCCAGTGTTTTTTCTAGCGTGAAGTGATATGTTTTTCAAAGAACAAATGTGCAATCCCAAAAGGGTAAACAAGCGAAAAGCTCTGCCAAAGCGCTCGTTTCTAGTTTCTTTGTAAAATACATCACACATTGAAACAACTTCAAAAGATTCAATAATTGCAGTAGTACAGTTTTTCCAAACTGTTGCGATATCATCTAGCGACACTATTTTTACAGACACATGAAAGTGTATTCATTCTCGTGTTTTGAGTCGCCCAATGTTTTATAACGACTTTTACAGTTCAGAGGAAGGTAGTCAAAAGGGATAAAGGGAATGGTGCTTTAACATCAAGAGCGAAAAACTTGAATTACGGATAAACAGAAAAAAAAAAAAAAAACTTCTTGGTGAAGGTAATGAAATACTTTAGTCAATACGATTATTTTCGTGAAACTATTGGTGTCGAATATTCGTGTAGAAAAGTAATTTAGGTAGGTCAGTATTGATGATATAAAAGTAACTGCGTCAAGTTTTTGAACACCAAAGTAATCTAGTGAAAGTATTGAAGTACGAAAGCAATCGAGTTTAAGTATTTCAGTAGAAAAAGAATCGAGTAACTGTATTTTGGTCTTGGAGAGTGGAAGTTAGAAGCAGTACCGAAGGGATACTGGATAGATTCAAGTGTGGTCGAACCTAGTTAAAGGGCTTAGAATTCAGTTAATTGACCATTAATGTGGCAGTTTTGGACCAGAAAAAAAAAGTCTATACCAATGGTATTACTGATACTTTGTTCCGAAACCTCAGTTGCGATCACGATGATTTCTCTAAGGGGTCTTGTGGCAAAATGGCCCCGAGCATTTTTGTCTTGGAAATATTGTGAAATATGCAGATAAAATGTGTACATCATCACAGCCATTCCACAATCATCCATCCTCACTATTACATTTGTCACTGTGGCTAAAAAAGAAACATCATTTTAACATCTCAGATTTAGCTCAGTATCACGACATAGTTGGTTCTCTAGCCTTTATCTTTTAAGTCCGAGGGTCACTTAGCTTCATTCTGAGCCTATCGTAACCGGTTGAAAAGTCTCTGCATAATTAGCAGGGGTTCAACCGGCTAAAACCTGGCTACACATATCCGGCTACGCTGAAGCCTGTGGCCCTGAATGTAATTTAACTAGAAAACTGCTAAATGCCGCCTATCGCTGGATACCTTGTCTCCAGTCCAGACCAGTTGGTGTACGCTGCTTCCATCGCTAGGAGGAAAGAATCGCCGGACAAATTTGAAACAAATCGAAAGTGGAGAGCGCGAGATCAAGATCGAAGTTCGCGGGAATTGAACATGAGTCGGATGCTGACCCAAGACCCTGGAAGTATGACATCAATCGGAACGGTCTAGTCCTTAGCGTTCACACCATGGTTTTCTCCGCTGGGGGAAGCCCAGAAAACCCTTAACAAACCTACTCTCGAGGTGGTTTTTCCTCAACTGGTAAAAACCCTTAAAAAAAAAAAAATTACGTTCATACTAGACTTATTTCAACTCTATTCAACCGGTTACGATAGGCTTAATATGAACAGGGTCTTAAACTTAAAGATACCCTTGTGGAACTTTTAACAAAGCTAGGATAGATTTGTGTTTATGTTGTTGGGGATCACTAGCTTTAAGTTAATATGTGGTCACAAGTGTTTCCGTCACCGCAAAGCGGAAAAAATTGCAAAAAATTGTCTGGATTTATGCGGCTGAAAAAAGGGTATACCAATGTTATTACTGATACTTTGTTCCAAAACCGTAGTTGCGATAAAAGGGATTTCTTTAAGTGGTTTTGTGGCGAAACAGCCCAGAGCATTTTCTTGGAAATATTGTGTAACATGCAGATAGAAATGTATTTTATTATTTAAAAACCAACCCTCATCCCTCGCTTTCTATACACAAATTGATATTCATGTGACTCTTGGGAAATATAAAAAAAAGATCTCAAACTCCACATCAACATGTGCGTGTTGTGTTTTCCATCTTCTTTCGCGAGGCGGTGGTCCAGCGCCGAGGTTGACCCTATCAACGTGCGGACGGGTGTGAAAAGATGAAAAGAACCACAGGAGCCCGTGGATCAGTGCGAGGGGTGTGTGCGTGAAAACAGTTTTGTGTTTACCGACACATCGGGAGTGTGTGTGGAGCTGGCGTGAACTCCATGTTTTTGTACATGCGTGTGGAATGTTGCAGGGCGAGGGAGGGGTCAGGGTGACCCGTCTTTTGTGCATCATCGATCGCCTCTATTGATTGTCTCTCAGCGCCGAAAAGGGGAGACGACACACATAAAGAACACAAAACAGAAAGCGAGTCTCAGACACGCACCAGCAAACAAATGAAGCTCTCGTCTGTCTGGCGAGCAAATCTCCTTCGCTCTCTTCCTCCCTTCTTTTTTCCACTCCCTCCAGGTAACAATGTGCGCCGAGGTCACGCAACAAAGAGTCATGGCTTCCTCGCTTTAATTTGAGCGAGGTGGAAAATCTCTTCAGTTTCAATTGCCCGAGCTGTCAGGCTGTTTGCCGACAATGCGAAGTGAGCGGATGACCTTGCGAGGCCGGGCGACCACGGGGAGGAGGCATTAATATTTCATTCTTAACGGCCTCTTCTTCTTCTTCTTCTGCCGGGACAGTGGACGACTGAAGTAGATTGTGCTGCTTGACGTATATAATAAATGAAAGAAGCTAATATGTAAATGCATCCGATTTGTTTTGTTTTTTTCGACATCCAGTCAAAGACAACATTTGTTTAACAAAACACTTGTTGCGGTCGATCTGGGAGTCTTCGGTTTACTGCTGTAGCCCAGGTGCTAACATTAAGGTAAAGTAAGGTAAGGTAGAACTTTATTGATCCCTCAGGAGGTCTATTATTATTATGGTCAAACCTCGAGACCAGTCGAACCCGATCACACAAGGAACCCAAAATGTAGCACTCTTGGTCGCAGGCCATACACATTTTATATTTACCCAAAATTCCAATTAGTTTTACCGTTACTGGTTGTGTCCCTATAATTTTTGACGTCCATAATATAAGTTTCTTATCTTATTGGTGGCATCTTTACATGTAAACAAATCAACATGAACATTACGTCACATCAACATGAGTATTATCTTGAACTTTAAAGTATATACAGTATTTTATTGAGTATTGTTTTGATTGTTTAAGCGCTTTGTTCCCCTGGTCCGGAAAAGCGCTTTATAAATACAAATTACTTACTTACTTACATGAATCTACTCTGATTTTGGCAAAGCATCCAACAGTCCAATGAACAATCGTCCATCCTCACCGTAACATTTGTCAATGTAGCAAAAAACGACACGACCTACCCAAGATACCCTTATGGCACATTTTTTTATAAGCTAGCATTGAAGGTAATAGCTAGTGAACTGTGGTCAAAGTGTTAGTCAAGGAAAACATCTAATCAACCAAATTTTGCAAAGCTGTAAAGATTGCGAGAAATACAAAATTTGATCCGATTTTTGTATCGCTAACTCTCCAGTTAAGGTAAGGTAAGGTAAGGTAGAACTTTATTGAAAATTTTAAATCGATTTTTTCCAATAGCCACAGCAAACACAGCATTTTTTCACAAAAAATAAATCAAAATAAATCAATTGAATCGTTGCCTTGTCTTTGTCTTTTCTCTAATTAATGATAAAATCAAATCATTATACCACAGGTTCTTCGTTTTTAAAGCATATAACCAAGAAAACGATGATATTATACCTGTTTCTACAAAAATCATGATTATTCCCTATACCCTTTCGAAAAATTACAAAATTTCCAAAAGCATTTGCAGTGAAAATCATAAACTATTAAAACTGGATACATTCACATTTCGGCGACTGTTTCTGTGCATCCAGGGGTGTTAAACTCAATCACACAAGGGACCAAATTATTTTAATAGTTCAAGTCGCAGGCAACAAATAATGGGTTTGTTTTTGGCCAAACTGTCTGTGACAGAGTCTGGTTGTGATGTCGTTTCTTAATTGGATCTTAATTCTCACCTACGTGTGTTTAAGTCCTTCTTACCTAAAAATCCCTTCACATCAATTTTACCATTACTAGAGGTCGGTATAATTCAATTATTGTTCCAGAAATTCCGTTTCTCATCTTATCTCACACACTTATAGTAGTGATGTGTCGATTAAGCTTCATGAAACAGTGTCATGTTGTTTAGAGGTCAATAGGTGGCGCCATAAATTTAAAATTGACATGTTTCATTAGAACAGTTAGACTACTAGAACAAAACACAAAAGGAAAATAGTGTAGAGAACGCCATCTAGTGGACTCTGAAATAATGACACGGTTTCATGAAGCTTCATCAGAACATCACGGATTTATAGGTCACCATACAAACATGAACTTTCATCTACGTCCGTTAACCTGTAGGCCACATCAGAAGACTTAAAAGCCTTTAACCACATAAAACAAATTTTGGGTCTCACTAATGGATGGATGCGATCTTTCGGGACTGAATACAAAGCAAACCTTCAGATAAATAATTCAATATCGTGCTTTTAATTTGAAGCCAAATTTTCTGAGAGGTGAAAATTTATATCCCGACGTTTGATGACAAAACACCATTACACGACCCAATAATAATACAAAAGCTGGTCAAAAACATGTTTACAAAAGGGACGTACTCAGTTCGTTAAAGCATTTCAAAGTGTGTTCTTAATATTCACGCTCGACTGCTCAGACTCGTCTCACCATATGTCTTAATGGCGTTTTAATTGACGCCGAGCTGCCGCGTGATTGTTCAGGTTCGCGATTGACTTTAATTGAATTTCGGGCCAATAAAAGTCTGACGCGTTTGCCAAATGACTTCATCGCATTACTCGCCGCAAAAATACCCTGCGGGGCTGGCAACTGGTTTACATGGTGGGAATGTATGCTAACACACCGCGGGGGCGTGTCAAACATTGACCTTTTGGGAGGCGGGAAAAAAAAAAAAAACGATATTCAGCAGCATGAAATTAGCGCTTCCAGATGTGACTGCCTTTTTTAATTCCATTGCTTTAATTGCGCCTAGATTTTTTCTGCTGCACTGTAGCCAGACGGGAATATTTTCGGACGGCCCGGGAGGAAAACTGAACGCTGCGACCGGCAGGGAATGTTAATGAAGAGAGCAGTTGTCACGAGAGGCCTTCGCCGCCGCCGCCCAATTATGGAACGTTTTCGGCGAACGTGTCGGAATTGTAATCGCTTTATTTAGACGGTGACAGAGAGGTGGCGCGCCGCGGGGGGATTCATGTTTCGTCGTCACGTTCACGGGTTCGAACGTGAACGTGGACCTGTTTGTTTTTCACTTATTAAACATGGAAGAATCAACTAAACGAGGCGATACAATCTAAGATATCAGCTCGATGATGTTAGCACAGGTGAAGAAACAAGTGTCTTTGCATCGATAGAACTGGATACGTTTTCGGATTTAAAAAAAAAAGAAAGACGTGCAGGTGGAAGACCCCTGGACATCTACCAGAAGACGGATCGATGCAAGCTGGAAGCAGTGTTGTTACTTCCACCTGACCAGGGCAGACACACACACACCACCACACACACACACACCACCACCACCACACAGAACATCATCATGTTCATACGAGCGGAAAACTACCACAGCAGGGGCACGAAAAGACGGCAGGGGGGCCCCGTTCTGCACAGTGGAAACTCTTTCAAATAGAATTTTCCGCTGAATTTATCGTGTAAGTAAAATTTAATAACGTGCTACAATTGTATTATTTCTCCCCCTCAACCCCCACCCCCACAGGATACCTTCAGGTCAATTTTTGTATTTCCTTTTACACGCTTTATTTGACTTTTTCTTTTTGGTCCAGCAAGTCAAACTTTAGGATGAATAAAAAGCGAGTAAAATGTAAAATATATCACGAAAAGTGACAAAGCGAAAGAACTAAATACAAATACTGAGTTTTTTACAGCGTTATAAGTTGCCGGACAACTTGAAAAATGAACTCGTACCAAAATAAATATATATATTTTTTGTCAGAGACCCTTTTTTGCCCTTTAAATAAGAATGTTAAAGGTTCTAAAGGCTGTTAGCGAACATTATCAATAGCAATGAAAATTAAAAAGTCAGTGAAAAGACCATCAGAAATGTAAAAATATCTCTCCAATATTATATATATATATATATATATATATATATATATATATATTATATATATTATAATATATATATATATCTACAAACTCAATCCCACAAGGGGCCATAATAGTCTGTTATATAAATGGATATACTTAGCCGTGTATGTCCGAACTGCAAAACAATATTTCAGAAATAGCTCCTGCTAACATCATCGTCACACTCTCACGGTAATTTTGCTTTAATATCCAGTTCGATTTTCCGTCCACACTAAACGCCTCAGGTATAAAATTGCCGTCTCTGTCTGTGCTTTCTTTACTTTCTCGTCCCACTCACTGACGGTGCTAACAAAAGTAGCAACACCATTAGCATAATGGGCCAATTTAGCTGCTGCTGCCAGACATTTTTATGAATAACAGATGAGCCGTTACCTAGTGACTAAAAGTCTAATATGTGTTTTTTTTAAATAGATGAATTATAAAAAATAACAGTCTTATTTACCAGACCAATACACGCTTTCTGTGATAGTTTACAATCTCAGTTGAATCTGTCATAAAACATTGAATTACATGGTATTTTTAGTCAGTAGATCATCAAACACAGAGAGAGAGGAAGATCGTTCCAAAGCTTAGGAGCAACAGCCTGAAAAGATTTCTCTCGTGTTTAGAAACCATCAGCAGATTCTGATCCACAGACCTCAGAGCCCGAGCTGGGGTGTAAGGCTGGATCAGATCACTAATGGAAGGTCTGACCATAGATCTGAAAGTAAGAACCAGAAATTTTAAAATTGTTCCTGAAAGAAACTGGCAGCCAGTGAAGAGTTTTAAGGATCGGGGGAAATGTGAGTTCTTCTACTAGAGCGGCTCAGAATTCTCGCTGCAGAGTTTTGTATTAACTGCAGGCGAGACAGATCCTTCTTGTTTAGACACGAAAATAAACTGTTACAATAGTATAAACGAGAAGAAACAAATGCATGGATTATAAGTTTAGAGATGGCGGTCAGGATTTCACCCCAAGGTCTGAGTTTGACACACATATGTCCTACAGGGTTGACAAAATAAATATAACAACTGTTTTAACCCACTATTTGAAACAACCTTTTTGGGGAATTTTTACTGAATTTATTAGTTGTACAATTCTATTATTTCCACCTCAAGACAACTTCAGGGCACATGTGGGTTTTCCTTTTATGTCTCGTTTATTTGGCCTCATTTTTTGGCAGGTAATTCAAATTCTTATTCTGAAAAGAATGTTATTCAAAGAAATCAAATGTTAAAAAATAACAATGAAAATAATCTTCTTAAAACAGTTGTGTTTTTTTTACAAGGGTAACTTGGACTGGAAATAAATAAATAAATAACAAATCAAATAAAAAATTGGTGGAGAGGTTTTGAGCACCTGTTTTGCTCTACAGATAACTTTTTTGTGTGTCTTTTTTAAGTGATTACAGGCTGATAACTAATATAGAACATCACTAACTACATTTTTTTTGAACTTGAACTGATGTCTAGTCTCGATTTCCCATTTGTTTAATGTTGACTTTTTATATTATTTGAAGTCTTCATGACAGTTTAAAAATAAATAAATCTCAACAACTCAAGCAAAATGACAAATATACTCAATAAATAAAGAATATTTCTGTTGACGTACTCATAATGGTCTTCGCCTCCAGTCGGCGTAAAGTCAACACAGAGCTGGTTCATATTTACAGAATGTTCCGTCAACACTGGAGTGTAAACATCGTTTGAAGACATTTTATTGTGACATTTGTGTGTTTGTGTGCGACCTGTGTGTGTGTAACTGATGAGAAAGCAGCCACTGAGCGCTGACCTCTTCTCCACCTCATCATAAGGAAACCAGCGTTAACCCTTCAGGCTCCGTCCAAACAAGCTACAATCAAAGCTAAGGGGGGCAGGAAGGGGGGTACATTTTATGGCAGTACCACTGCGCCTCATTTCAATTCAATGCTGATAAGCCGCGAGCCTCACAGACCGACGTAGGGACTGATAAGGGAGCCGGACCTCCAGCAGGCTCACATAAAGAGCCACGAAAATTATGCTCGTAAAAAAAAAAAAAAATTAACAATGAAGAGTCGGCGCGAGGAAATTCTTCTCTCGCTGCGACACTTTCTCTTTTCCCAAAGTCAGTTGGAGAGAAGAATGTGGCGACGATTACAAACACAATGAGCCTCACTATAGCCGGATCCGTCAATCACGTCGATATTAGCATGAGAATCGACCCCGGGCTCACAGACTCTGGATATATTCCCGTCAACAACGATGAAACACAAGATTATTCAACAGATACTGCTTCAGCAGCATGTTCACTTGTCTGCTGTGGCTTTAAGAGAAACATATTTCAGTCACATCCACGTAGAATTTCTAGTCTATACGACACAAGTATTGTCTGAATACAGATGAAAAAAAAGGAACCTTCTCGTTTCTTTATTCGATGATTAAAATGTCAAATATTTTGTCTATTTTAATCTCGTACTTTTTATTTTCAGATTCTGGCTACAATCTAACTGACAGGGAAAACATTGACCCGTTATTATCGTATCGTATTTAGCATCAGATTCAAAATTCAAGATTTAATAGTCTTAATAGTCAGCATGCACTGTAACGAAATTTAGTTTTTCACCTTTTTCACTAAAACATTACCAATGTCTGGACTTAAATTTAACTAAATATGAATGTCAAGATTAACTTTAGAATAACTGACGTCTTAACTAAAACGTTTGCGATTGTTTCAAGTTCCCCAATAAACCCGATCTCCACGGGAGGGCGATCTGTTGCAGAAAAAAAACAATGAAATAAATTGTCTAATGGGAGGTCGTGTACATTATTTTAGTAACAATAGTAACAATGCATTACTACTTAACAAATGCTACCATATTGACTATATGTTGTTGCGATGTTTATCTTTAGCTGTTCAATTGTCTGTTATTTAGCAGGTAAAGATTAACATACCGCGTAACATTTTGACCCTTTTTTTTGTAATTGTGGGTTAAGTTTACTGATCATGACTCAGTAGAACTCTCTAGTTATTCTTTCAAACAATACTTTTCACTAGTAACTTTGTTTGGACCAGGGTGGAGAATAAACGTCCACCACACTGCGTCAGACATATTGATTGTATCTAAAGTATTGAGAGAATTATTTTTAAATAACAAGGAAGATTGAATGAGAAACTGACAAACAAAACAAAATCTACTTTAGTAAACAAATGTCTATGTGGTATTTGGCAACAGAGGTTTAACAGCATTGTAGTTGCACTGTTCTGACACTGGAGGGAGCCAAAAACAATGATTTTAAGCTAACCAGTTGCTGCTTTAATGCATTCTTCGTCCAGATTTTTTAGGAGAGTATTATTTTTCTCAAGCTAAAGTAAACGTTAAAAGTATAAGCCATTATCTTCAGCGCATCTCACTCACTAGTTGGTGGTTTTTTCTCGTTTAAATAAGATATTAACAATGAATAACATATAATTGTTTATCAACAAATTCCAGCAAAATTAATGGAATTTTGGAAATGAATTAAATGCTAAATTCAGCACTTACCATTTATTCCTTTTCAGTTTAGTCTCAAACTATTTTCTTGTTTGGAGAAACTTTCTTTTATGCTAATGTACAGGTCAAGAGAGCATGTCTGGGAACATCAGCAATTTCAACACAGACCTTTATTATTTGCATTTTAACAAAAAGTTTTATAGTGATACGTGAGAAGAGAAAGCAGGTTTTTTTTTAAATGTCATGCGAGACAATATTGTAAGTTATTATCTTCAAATTGAACATTTATGAGGCAGAAAGTTTATTGTATTCATCGTATTGGCCAACAATGTATTTCTTTTCAAATATATATTTTTTTGGAGTTGAGTAGAACTGCTCTTGCAAGTCTGTGTTTGATCCAGTATCGATCTCATTCCACTCTCAAACATTGTTTGCACATTCTTTACTTCTTCGCTTGGAACCAAGAGAATCCGGAATAACAATGCACTCGAAATGAGCCTCGTGTGAGCCCACGGTCTTCTCTGGAATTCGGTATATGAAGTGGTTATCTTATCAGTCCACAGCACTGAGATCCAGTCCACAGTGAGCCTCCATTAACTTCTTATCTGATCCCTCTCTATCTCCTGCGCTCGGCTCTCGACACAGTCGAGGTTTATGAGTTCACACCTGTTTACTCAGGACGCCATTTTAATGGACTTCCTGCTGTCCGTGGGATGTTCGTCGGTTGCAAACCTTTATATTCTTTTTTTTTGTAAGAAAAGGTTGTCACATTTTGAATAACTACTGCTAGTTATAAATAATGATGGGTTTTGCACAAGAAAGATAACATATTCTCCTAAATTTGAAATTATTAATTATATACAGTTTTATATAAATTATTCTTAGCAAACATTGTTAAATGTGTTGGAAATGTTCACCTCAGCTACTGTTATCAACTGGCTAAGCTAGCAAATATAGCATTCAGTTGATATTCATCTCTTTAATTCGATAAAGGAAATTATAGGTTTTGTGTTTATATAATGTGATGTGAGCAGAATTTTTAATTCCAATTTTAAGAACAAAAATAAAGTTTGGCAAGTTTCAACCTCAGAATGCAGCTAGCACTGTTAGTAGAATGCCAATCTAGCAAGTATAGCATTCACAGTTGATATTCATGCATTCATTTATTCAATTAAAATAAAGATTTTAAGTTTATAATGTGAGTTTAGCAGAATTCTCCATTCCAATCTTATGAATAACTATGAATAATAATAAAGTGGCAAGTTTCACCTCTGAATGCAGCTAGCTCTGTTAGCGGAATGCCAAGCTAGCAAGCATAGCGTTCAGCTGATATCAATGCATTTAATTTGATAAAATAAATTGTATATTTTAAGTTTATAATGTGAGGTGAGCAGAATTCTCCATTTCAATCTTTTGAATAAACAGACACAAAGTGGCACCTCTGAATGCAGCTAGCACTGTTAGCGGAATGCTAAGCTAGCAAGTATAGCATTCACTTGTAAATTTCCTTCACTTTAAATCAAATTTTTGTTTTGCTTACTATTTGTTTGAAAAAATAAGTCATTCACAAATAATAATAATAATAATAAAAAATATTTATTTATACATGTGACCAAAGATTATAGTTCTTAATTTATTTTTCTAAAAAAATAATCTTTTAGCTTTGGTGCCTGTGCTGGTCAGTCAAAGGTTAGGTTCAGGTCTAGGGCAATTTTTTTTTCATTTCTTTAATGCGTTATTGTGTCTATGCAGACTGGAGTTCGTACGACACGCCTTTTTTGGCTTCTTGTGGTTATTAAGTTAAAGCGAGCACATGTTCAAATGTCAGACTGTCCGCTAACAAATGACACAAATGTCCACGCTGGCCTTTTTTTTACAGCTGGGGGAATATTTGCTCTTAGACTTTATTAAGAGCGACTGCGGCTCGTGCCGCATCTCAATGACAATGCTGCGGCCATGTGTCGACCCATCTGGCTGCGATCCATGGCCCCCCTGCACCCCTCCCAGAACCCACCGCTGCACCTACTTAAATCATCCGACAAGAAAAGGCTGACTTGTATGCATCATGGTCTAGTGCAAACAGAGGTCGACCCAGCGTCACCATCACGCCCCATTTTTCAGACGGCTGAGGTCCTGGTTTGAGCCGGTCATGGAAGGGGGGCCGGGGTGGGGGGTCACCCCTCTTTTCATTTCCATTCATGTCAGGAAATGAATTGCATTTCCATTTGGGCGCCGTGACAACACATATCAATCTCCACGAGTCAATTCATGTCACGACGAGGAGCTTTTCCGCACCAACCAGGTGGGATCAAAAAAAAAAAGGGTGTCGACTTGTCTGATGGTAAAATCTCGGGACTTTCTCAGACGGCTATTATCATGAGATGAGAAGAATACATGTTTCAATACCATCTCTTGTTATATTCCCCTTACAAAATTATTGACCATATTGAATCTTTGAAGTAGCCCTTAACAAGCTGCACCAGTGACCCGTGTCCCGGTAAAAGGGGTAGTACCGGGTTCTATTTTTGTTCTTCATCATCACAATATGTTTTTGAGCTACTATTCGTCTGGTACCCCTCCTTATGAGAAACTCTAGTTTTACGTGGTAGGCCCTTAAATACACCGACCGGATTGTCCATGGTAACTTCAAGAAAATGCAACCAAAAATGTACTGATTCCGATCAGTCACTGGTTCTACTTCTTTAATGATCAACACTTATATAATCTGGGTGTCCCTTCCACCACCTTCTACTTGAATCTACCCTCAGCATCTGGACAAAAATATTTTTTTTATAAAAAGATGTATAAAAGGCAACAAGAAGTATTCCTTTAACGTACCTCAAAAAGTAATGTTCCACAAAGTTATATTTTCCAAAAGGGGAATACCATCGTACCGCCCTTACCACGGTATTAGCAAGAAAGGGAACAAGAAAGGGAAGGTGGAAAATAAGGGTTCCTCCTCCTTGGCCCATTTGCCTTGGGTGACCCTAACAGGGGTATGAAGCCCCCCCGAAAACACAGGTTTCAGGAATGGAGAATGAGATCGACAGGTGGATTGGGGTGGCATTAGCAGTTATGCGTCCACTGCACAATTCTGTGGTGGTAAAAAAAAAGAAAAGGCAAAACTCTTGTTATACAAGTTTATCTACGTCTCTACTATGGTCACGATTGGTGGTCAGTGACTGAAAGAACAAGATTGGGGGTACAAGTGGCCAAATTAAGATTCCCCTGGGGGTTGCGGGGTTCCTTTCTTAGAGGTAGGATGGGAAGCACGGTCATCAGGGAGAGGCTTGGAGTAGAGCCGCTGCTCCTCCAAGTTGAGAAAAGTTCGATTGCTTCTGATAAGACAACAACAGGGGAGACCCAGGACATTCTGGAGAGACTATGTCTCCCAGCTGGATTGGGAAGACCCTGGGAAGATGTAGCCAGATGACGCCCCCTGTGATCCAAACCCAGGACAAGCCTAAGGTGACACGATGCAATATGCAAGACGGGTGTTCTATCAATTTAAGTGTGCAATTGAAAAAGATTGTTTGCGTGACACAAACAAGGGGCTACATTTTAAAGGACTGGTCGTAACGATATGGTGGACTAGCTGCAGAAGGTTGACGGATGGATTACTATGTTTCTGTCGCTCGCTCTGTTTCCCCGTCCGTCCGTCACTCCGGGTCCGATTGAGAAACAGACTGAACATTCTAGTCACATCTCCGTCACCTGCCGACCCTGAAATGGATTCTTCTGGTCTGGTTTGAAAGACGACAGGATCCACTACCGTCCATAAACGCATTCCTGAAGCAGGCTTTCTGATGTAGTCATGGAGATTCATCCCTGATAGACTCACTTTACATCTTTAAAGAGCCTTTTTTTGGGGGGGGTTTGCGGCAGACAGCTGGTGTATCAGAAGATGAGACGAAGCCGGCGAGACAATCAACATCGTCAGAGGCACAAAAATAGGACTGAGGAGAAACAGAGGGAGGAAGTGTTTCCGCCTGAGAGGAGTAAAGAAAAACAACTTGGGTGAACGCAGCACATTTCGAAAAGGCTCTTCTCTGAATAATTGCGGATCGATACCGGCGGCTTCTCAATTTTCGTCTCACAATGAGTTCTCAATAAAAGTGGTGAACAGGCATTACCTGCCCCCCCGAACCCCCCACCCTTTGCCCCCATTTTCTTTTAGTGAATCCAATTCCAGTGACAACTCCAGCCTTGTCCTTAATGGATTCTCCCTCTCATCGGCTTTGGCTTGTGTTCCCGTGCTACTTGGTTAATATTTCAGCCCTTCGCCTCTGCACTGCCCACTTGGCTGTATTGATCTATTTGTGAATTCCCCAACGTAGCACCCCGGTGGAGGGAAAACGATCTATTACTGAATTTAATACCTTTCAGCCAGCTCATTTCGCTCTTTTTCAAGAAAGCAGAAGTGGCCGCGTAGCCAGGCGTTAAACCCTTACGTTTATACCTCCCATGATCCTCCCCTCTGGTGTGCATAGACTGTAAACCATTTCAATCTTGATAGACGACCGACTTGAGGAAGATTGTTGGCGTCAGCCTGTAAATTTTTGACCCCTGTAGAGGTTAGAGGATGATTGTCCTGGGAAGAGAAGTTCTGGGTAACGACCAAGACAGTCTTTTCGCTGCCTTTTTCTGATTGTATCTATTTTTAAAGCGCCTTTCTTAGACCAGGTCTACCATCTGAGATCAATGATGTAAAGAGGAGTCTGACCATGAATAGATAAGAACCAGAATT
Organism: Callionymus lyra; assembly: GCF_982586985.1. Taxonomy (NCBI): domain Eukaryota; kingdom Metazoa; phylum Chordata; class Actinopteri; order Syngnathiformes; family Callionymidae; genus Callionymus; species Callionymus lyra. The sequence goes on from NC_141831.1 coordinate 10,939,687, forward strand.
TTAAAATGGATCCTGAAAGAAACTGGAAGCCAATGCAGAGTTTTAAGGATCGGGGAAATGTGAGTTCTTCTACTAGAGCAAGTCAGAATTTTCGCAGCAGAGTTTTGTATTAACTGCAGTCGTGACAACTCCTTAATTAACTGATTGTCTTGATATTCAGTTGAGTCAATACTAGGACATATACTGGTGTTTCGGGAACGCCTTAAACTGAAAATTTGCAACCCTAATTTTAGGTAGTATGCCCTAAAGAAACCATACTTTTCCTCCAGTATGACTGACTTAATGACTTGAAAATTAAATATTTGATCATCTTGTTGCATAAAAAAAATCCTAGTCTTCCCAGTATTATTTTCATACAATTTTATTTTGCTGTTTTTATCTGAAAGACATTGCATAAGAAATTAACGCTGACATTAGATAATAATAAATAATAACAGAACTAAACGTTTTCTTGGAAATGTTGTTATAAACAGCTTGATTACAGGATAGGCCGCCATCTTGTGGTGGTAGGTCTTAGCTTCCTGGATCGAGAACACAAAAAAATTCATGTAATTCTTTTCCTTATCTGTTTATAACGCGTAACTTAACTGAATGTGACCAAAAGCCACCGACTCAGGCCTCACCAGGAGCAATACTTCAATGATCCATACTACTATGATCTCGTTTCCCCCCGTCCAACACCTCCTACATTTATCTACCTCCAGTCTCAAGACAAAAAACTATGTAGTACACAAGACAAAAACTTTGCACCTCATAAAGTGTTCCAGATAGTAACATTTTTCAGAATGTGGATGCCATTGTACCGCCCCTGACTATACTCACTCTATAACAGCATGTTATTGTCTTACACTTTTCAAACTGTACCGATAAAAGTGGGTCAACTATGTAATCTGGTCTAAGGGGGTTGTCGCACTTTTCGAACAAAAGTCAAAGAACCCTTCGATGGACGCAATGAAGAAAGTCATTTCACTTTCATTAGCTTATTCCCCAATTTCTGGCATGGTTTGATTCCAGATTCAGGAATCGCTTCGTTCCTGACACCAGACATCCAAATAGGAATCCAACTGAACCATATTCAGAAGCGTCACGTGATGCGACACATCCACAGTCCTGCTCTGTATTCGTAAGGGATGTTGTCGACGAGGAAGTCGGGACTCATGGACAGGCGGACGATCTTCCTGCATCCTGACACAAAAACAAATTTGCTCCCATTTGTTCTCACCCACGCACACAAATCCTGTTTAGCATCAACATACTGTACCTACAGGCTATTCTCCAACACCAGTGCTGTGTCTCAAATCGCATACTTGCGTACTCAAAGTTAGTATTTTTAGTGCGTAAGTGCGTCTCAATTCATAGTATGCGAAATTTAGTGTGCCACGCCCACAAAACTGAGTATGGTTCGATGGACAGTATCTACCCTAAACGGCTGCCATCTTGGTGACGTAGTAAACGGAAGTTACGTCATATATATATATATATATGCATGTATTTACAGGTGCATTTTCAGCAGCAGAAGGATGAGACGTATTCGGTGCTGATACCAACATAAATTTCTCACGAAAATGTTATATTTTTTATTTATTTCTTCTTCCAAACTTGCAAAATGTGCTGCCAGCAGGTGGCGATAGTGTTCCAACAGCTGGTTGCAAGCATCGTTAAATAGTAGTAGAAGAAGAAGCTGTCGCGTCATTTCCTGTTAGTGTGTATCGGCAGTGTTTGAGACATACTATCTGTCGAGAATTTGCGTACTAGTTAGTATGTACACTATCCAGATGCATACTAACTTCTAGTATACTAAGAGAAGTATGCCATTTGAGACACACCACTGTTTTGTGAAAAAAGATGGCCGACGTGGACGGACAAAACAAGCTCACGAGATCGGGTGAGTCAACAGACAGTAAAAAAACAGACTCGTCGGTTTTCAAATGACGATAAAAAGATGTATTTTTATACTTGGCTAAAGGAAGCTAGCCGTGTGTTGGGTTGACAATGAAATTAGCCGCGAGGAGATTCGTCTGAATTATTGCTGCTAATGGAATTAGGAAGTGAAGAGGCTACAAACTGGATGATGAATAGATTTGCCAATTACTACAATCCAGTTGCAAAATTACAGGCGCGCTGATGAGTCTCCGTGTAACGTTCGCTGATGGTTGTGCAGGATATGATCACGTTGTGAAAATTACATTCTTTCTTAATTGGCTTACAATAGATTGTTGAACTCCGTGTTGCATGGATTCGGAAGCAAATTGGATTTTTTTTGGTCGAAGACGACCTGAGCGTTTTTTTTTTACTTTAATTCCAGATGAAGAGTTTATTACAGGAAGTACTGAAGAACATACTTGAAAACTCCAGTGATGTTTCTCTAGTTGTCAACCCTAAATTGCACTAAAAAACAATATATATATATGTAAATAAAATGACTTGATAGGTCCTCAATAATACATACAGCTGTAACATTTTAAACAGAAAAAAACAAGATAAAAAGTATGTAAAAAATTAAATAAAAACAATATAAACTACAGGAAAATTTGGCAGCATTGTTAAAAAAAAATAATTCTGAGGGCGCCATATTTGTTGACAAACAAGCAGTTGCCAAATGTAAAAATGTTGTGTATTTTACATTCTTTTGTTTAGAAAATTCACTTTTTAATGCAGACCAATGTGCTCATGAAATCTACCCGAGGGCCAAGATTGGCCCCCAGACCAGACTTTTTGACGAGGAAAAAAAGTAATTCTTTAAAAAAATGTAAACAATGATTATTATTTATAAAAAAAATTACAAAGAAAAACATGGCAAAAAAAGGATGATTAATTATTATTTAACATCTTATATATAAAAATATAAAAGAATAAATATAAAAATATATGCATTTTTATATTTAGAGTAAGCTTTAAAATGCTGGTGGAAACAAATTTTTATATAGAAATTTCAATAACGTATGAAACGTTTAAATGATAAAAACATTACTTAAAGATATTATTAATGAGGGAAACATTTTTTTTAATCTGATAAAAAAAATGGACATAAATAAAGAAAAATGCATTTAAAGAATATAACCTGTTGAAGAAAATGCATCTTGTCAAAATATATATAAGAATATTAAAAGTAAACATCAAGTAAAATAGATTTTAGCCTCTTATTAGATTTCCTATTAATCTCACGTACATCTCATTATTTAATAGATTTTTCAACATTTTATAAAAAGGTCCAAAAGTCCCTGTAAATGTGCATCTATTTCCAATGTACTCTTGTTCAAATGAAAGAGTAACAAAAGTTTGTTGTTTGCAAAAGTAATCGGTAAAACAGATTAAATCATGTTATTTTTGTAGCGACGCAGCATTTCCTGCCTCGTCCTCCCGAGACTCGATGTTAGTGTTTCGTGCACGAAGTGTCATCTTCAGACTCATCAGTCATACGTCGTCCATGCAGGTGAAAAACATCCGTGTTTGTTATTGATTTCCCTAATCCGTCTTGTCTAGTGATGATAAGTGCTGCTCCGGTGTCATCAATCACCCGCACATCAGACTGTGATCATCGATCCGGCTTCATACGTTCTCTTGATGCTACAAGTACACACAGAGGTCTACACACACACCTTATCTGACACACACTACTTTAAAAAACTAATAATTAAATCAGGTGAATCTTCACCTTCAGTGACACAATTGTGTAACACACACACACTCATCAAAACAACACACTCACACGTACATAAAAATTAACACATCAGCCAAACTAACAGAAAGAGACAGACGCACACACACAGACACACACACACACACACAGATATACACATTCAAACACATACATAGAAACATTCATAGACCAAGACACAGGCACACACACTAAAATACACACACATATATAGACTTACAAACATACGTATAGACACACACAGACACATATAGACAGACACACACACACACACACATAGACAGACACACAAAGACACACACACATATAGACACATGTATAGACAGATACAGACCCACACACACAAACATGTACACATAGACACACACTCACGCACACACAGTCACACATACACAAAAATACCCACACAAACATGCACACATTTAGACACACAGACACATATAGACACACATAGACACACACTCACACACACACACACAAATACACACACAAACATGCACACATATAAAGACACAGACACATATAGGCACACACTCACGCACACAGTCACACACACACACAAATACACACAAAAACATGCACACATATAGACACACAGACACATATAGGCACACACTCACGCACACATACACACAAATACACTTACAAACATGCACACATATAGACACAGACACACATATAGACACACACTCACGCACACGCACACATACACTTACAAACATGCACACCTATAGACACACATAGACACACACTCACACTCACGCACACATACACACACAAACACGCACACACATAGACACACAGACACATATAGACACACACTCACACTCACGCACACATACACACACAAACACGCACACACATAGACACACAGACACATATAGACACAAATATAGACACACACTCACACACACAGTCACACACACACACACATTAGAAGAGCATCTATGTTCCTGCAGAGCTGCTGAGATGTTCATATAAAAATTGAACGAGTGAACGGAGGAGGAGAGACGAGAGAAGAAGAAGTGAACAGAGGAGGAGAGACGAGAGAAGAAGAAGTGAACACTGGAGGAGGAGAGAAGAAGAAGTGAACACTGGAGGACTGACAGGGAGGAGGCGTGGTCGTGTGACGGGGGAGAGTGATGGATGGATGGAGTGATGGATGGATGGAGGGATGGATGGAGGGAGGCGGCGGAGACGGTGACGCTGACCACTGACGCCCCCTCACCTGCCACACTCCTCTGACTGACGGCGTCGGAGATGAGGAGCAGCGGCAGTAGCTCAGGGGGTCAAAGGTTAAACTGGAGTGTGAGAGAGAGACTCGCGTATGTTTTTGAGTTCAGCACAGCTCTACACTGCCTCCTGGTGGACAGGAGCCGAAACACACACAGCCGGGAAAAACATCTGGTGTCACTTAAATGTTTTTTGTTTTTTTTTAAATTCAATTTAAATAAATATGATGATTAAAGTGTTTGAGTTTGAGGGAAATTAACGGATCAAACTTTTCGCCCCAATCGATTTGTTAACGATGCACAAACACATGTCACACTGGTGACATCTGGTGGTCAAATTATGTTACTACAAATGAAAAGTTGGGTATGAAATAGTTCACTCAACGTTAATCTTCCTTAAATATTAACAAATGAATAACTGAAGAATAAGTTATAATAATCCAGTATTTAGGTAGATTTAAGTTCTCATAAATAAAACATATCAAATAAATAAAATACATTTGTGAGATTGGGGATCAAATAATTTAATCTATTTTTATTACATTTGCATTTATTTTTAAAATAAAACAAAACATGTATTTTTCAACTTTAATCATAACAAAAAATTAAGAAATACACAATTATCTGACGTTTATTCAGGAACATTTCAAGGTCCAGACACTAGAGGGAGTAAGAGTATGTTTTGTAGCAGTATTTCTATATTTTCTTGTAATTTTCTAAATGCATGATTTTAAAGATTTGCAAACTAAATCGTATTTCTTATATATATAAATATATATATATATAATACTGTTATTTTGATATTTTCGCAATTTTCTGTCTTTTAAAAATACCTTCAACAATATTATTAAATATAGTTTTGAAACAATCTATTTTTCCTACATATTGACTCTAACACTAGATCAAATTTAACACTACATTATTATTCATTTTTATTTAACATAAATTGATCTTTAAAATCCACGTAATGTTACGTCAAACTTTCTTTTTAATCAGAATACCATCATAATTAGTTAATATAGTTAATAACATACAACATAACATATTAAATCACGTGTTTCCTTATCTTTGGACATTTTATTTTATTTTAAATTTAAAAAAAACGTTTAAAATTATTTTCATTCATATTGACTCGTAAATATGATATTATTGATCTTATTATATTATGATATTACGTCAAATGTAGGATTAAAAACTGTCAATCGTCACTTTTATTAATCATAATTCGATGTTTAAAATCGAAGGAAATTCTTTGATATGGTTTTAACCAATTGCTCTTTGTCGCCCCCTGCTGGCTAATTTTATTTTGACAGGTTCAGACGCATGGTTAATCATCATTGTTGCTCTTTAGTGATTTTTCCATCATTTTTTAAAACTTTATTTGTTTACATTTTACACTTTCACTAGCGCTTCAAAGTGTTACCAGAGTATCTGCTGACGCATGTTTGGTTTTGAAGAATTGTTTATTAGTATATTATTTAGATGCAGTGTACCAAAAGATCCACACGGGGGCGAACTTGTTCTTAAAACAGAATTGGTTTCACAATCCAATTATCTCAGTCGCCCCCTGCTGGTTCTTTTTTCTTTTGATCAAAATGTGTTTAAGCCTCAACCTTTGGCCTGACATTTCCCTTCTAAGATGCAGTGGAGGGCGTTTTGATGTCCAGGGTCTTTATTTAGACTCTTATTTAACCCCCCAGTGAATTATCAGCTTATTATAGTTAAATCATTATTTTATACATTATTTAATTTCTGTCTTAAATAACACTCAAGCTAAGAGATAAATGTAAGAGAATTATTTTAAATCTTGGTCAAACATTATTGTGAAAAAATATTTTAATGTTATGTTTTTAACACAAAACAATGCTAATTTTATATTTAATTAACATATTTTTTATTCAATAAATGATGAATCATGTTTTATTGAGTTCTATATATACTATTCAAGGGACGAGATAAACAGTATTTTATGTTACTGTTATTAGTCCCATATTATATGTATTTTTGTGGATATTTAAAAACAAGTAGCAAATAACTACAAACTGAAGAATAAGTAAAAATGTCTACGAAATTAAATGAGGAGTTTTACACATTTTTCCAGTGTTTTTTTCTTATTTGCATTTATTTTTATTGGTATTTCTTTCTTTTGTATGTATAAATAATTAAATATATTCACATAAGTTCGAACATAAAATACATTAATTTATTCATATAAATATTTATTCTATAAACCTTAATATTTTCCGACAAATCACTATATAGCATTTTAAACAATATATCAATTAATATTATATTTTTGTTCGAAATGACAATATTAGATGAATCTGGAAGTTAAATCTTTGTAAATGTAGATGTTTTTAGTAAATCTAGAAACTAAATTATCACTTTATTTCATGTTTGTAACACAAATAAATCAAATAACCGCAAATATTCTTTAAAATATTTAACCTACAATATTTAGTGATAAGTAACTACAGCGATAAAGTACAAAGTCCTTAAAATCCAATAGTTTATTTAACATTTGGTTTAAAAACACGAGGAGATATTCACGCACCAGACGAGTCCAGGGGGTGAATTTGAGGATGAGAAACATTTGTTTGCGTCTTTTGAATTCTGTTTGATTGTTGAATTCATTATATCGGAGGCTGGCGAGCGAACAAAGCCGTGATTTTATTCACGATACACTTTTATCTGGAGCCGCCGCCGCCGCAGCGACGCAGACAGGAAGCGTCTTATCGCTTCAATCAAATGGCTTTTTCTAGTCTTTTATTAAAAAACAAACATTTGTTTGTCGAAGGCCTCGAGGTGACGCATCGAGTCTGTCGTCACGCTCGAGTCACACCTGCAGACTTCTTTGTGTGGAGGTTTGGTCACAAGACCTCAGGCCATGACATCATCACGGGGATGAGGTCATCGACCAACAGGCCCTGAATCCTGATTAAACTCTTTAATAAGACTTTGAAATGATATTTAAATGTTTTAAATAAACCATAAAATAAATCTAGTCCGCACAATCTCTTGTTTTTCTTTTTTTCGTTGTCATGTACTTTTTAGTTGTGATATATTTGCTAAAACACCAATACATAAGTATCTATACAACTTTTTTGTAAAAGTTTGTTTTAATTATTCAATTAAGTAGCTTTTGAAATTAATATTATTAACATTTTTTGTCACAATTTGTGCGACAGGAAATGTAAAAATGTTCGAATAAATCATAAGAAAGATATTGAATCACATAATACACATTTGATTGAAAGATCATGTTGTAGTTTTACTCGACACAAGGTATTTAATAATAATTTGAACAGTGTAACTATATTTAACTACAATTAAAATGTATTATAAATAGAAAGTAAAAAAAATAGGGTTAGTAATAATAATTAAAAACAGCAGAATTTATCCCAGAAAATCAGATAGAATAAAAAAAAAATCAAACGTGTATAAAAAACAGTAGTTTATTTAAACATATACATTAATACATATATTTAATGTAGGAATTATGTGTAGCTAACTCCTCACACTTATTTAGTTGTAAATAAGGTTTCAATCTGAGGCCCATCAAGTCATTAACTATTACGCATTAATTTAATGTTAAAAACAGATAAAATTAAAAGATATGTCACCTACACAGTTGCTTCTAAAATAATAATTATTAGAAAAGTGGAATATTAATTAACAATTAAAACCACATTATTCCACACAAAAATCAACTTTCATGAAATAAAATACAATTAAAATATTTATTAATAGTCTCTGATATGTTAATATAGATTAAATAAAATGAAAACATGTAAGAATAACGTGTAGCATGAGAGCAATTATAACATTTCAATGTTACATTTAGAAAAAGCTGATGAGAAGAACAGTTTTCAAGGGAAAAAAACAAAAACTTATGCTGACATAATAAAGTCAACTTATTTACTTTTACTTTTAGTCAACTCAGTTTCCTTTCACGGTCGACTCATGATAACCCTAATGTAGATGAACAAAAACATTTATTATGTTATAAAGCAACTTAAAAGTCTCACGAGTTGATTTCAAAACCAACAAGACAATCACTGTCCGGTCAACGGCTGCAAACAAACGATTCTCGGAGACAAAGAAGACACGATAAGTCTCAGAAAATACAAGAAGTATTTTCCTTACAGTTCTACATACAAGAAAAAGCTAGGATGGCGTGAGAGCGGCGGGCGCCACGGACGGACCGGAGACTGACATTTTCCGCTACTTTAAATAGCAGATGAAGAGTGACAGGTCGGCCTCATTAGCATAAAGCTATTTATTAGCCTGATTTCCCGGCTGAGAGCAACAGATATCAGCGGGAGTGGAGGGGAGCCCTCGCCACCGGGGGGGGGGGGATCGGCTGGTAGAAGGTTAAGGGGGACGTGTCGCCATGGAAACAGCCTTTTCGCAAGGGGCATCGTCGCTGATCGGGAATATTGACATCAATTTTCCGACAGAGTCTAGCAGGAAACTTGTGGGGACGAGCTCAGGCCGAGGCTCAGGTGATCGGACCCCCGAGCTGACATGTGAGCAGACCACTCGTGTGAAATTAGCTTCGTTACAGCGTCTGGACGAGCGCTGGACGAGCGCTGCACGAACTCACGTCCACGAACTCACATCCACGAACTCACGTCCACGAACTCACGACCGCGAACTCACGTCCACGAGGCTTCAGTTGATCTTCCAGTGAAATTCATAAGGGTGTGTATTGGTGAGAATCTGGCGATTACGATACATATCACGATATATTGTGATAGTGTAGTAACAAGGATATATGTGTAGTATTGTCGAGTACTTGACTCTGGTGTTGTAGAATTTACAGACCACATGACTCTTGACGAAGTCGTAAGTGTTTTCATTTGTTTTTGAAACAAAATATGTCCAAATATCAGCATTAAATGCAGCTGGAGACGACTGTATCCTCTCGTCCTCAGTCACCGGTACCTCCGACAGGATTTAATAGTTCTTTTAGCTGCCGAGGAAGTGACGACTGCTGCCATCTAGCGTGCAAAAGTTTAAATGCAACACAAAAATGAACAAACAGCATGAATATTTGCATGTTAATTGTTAATTAGAAATTGATTAAATTAATTAAAATTAGTTTAATAGGTTAGGTAGAACTTTATTGATCTTAATTTATTGATATTGTTTTTTCCAATTAGCCACAGCAAATACAGTAGTTTTTCATAAAAAATATCAAAATAAAATGAGAACAAGAACAAAGAAAAAATAAAGAGAAAGAACAAGATGATACAATCTAAGTCTAAAGATAAAGAACATAGATCAAAGAAAAAGACAAAGGATACAAAGACTAACATAGAACAGAACATCATGATACTACACAATTAATCAAAAATATAAGCCATATAAGAACTATGACAAAGGTAAAATATGAAAGAGTAAAAAATATGTACAAACAAGGGTATATTATGTATAATATGTACATCAAAATAATATGATATAACGGATTTTGTTTTATATCTCAATGTGTAAAACTGAAAGAAAAAGTTCATTAAATTAATTTTAATTTTAAAATTTTAAATTAAACAATGGATGAAATCCTCCACATTTCAAAAAATGTTATTTCCCGAAAAAATTAAACTGTAATCATTATTTTTAGAATGTTATTCCGTATTAAAAAGCAGCAGTCAGAATAAATGAATAAAAACAATTAACATATTATATACTGCTTTTTCAAATATGTATGAAAAGTATTTCTTTCTTTTCTTTTTTTTGTGTTAAAAATAACATTCTCTAACAACTAAAGCCTTTAAAAAATATGTATATATATTAACCAAGTTGTATCTGCTGCAAAAACAATACAATATTTTTTATTTGCCGTTACTGTGTGCAGCCATCTTGAATATATATATATATATATATATTGACAATAAGTTTCTCCCTTTTTGATTCTACATGAAATGTTTGAAATTCTACTTTTTCCCCCTTAAAGTCAACTAAAATATGAATAAAAAACATGTTTATGTTGTAATAATGTTAATTTCTATCTAATACTTTTTGACATTCATTGACCTTCTAATTCTTCTAAATAATTACTTATATTTCACAATTGTTTGGGCGCAAAACTCATTTTATAAATATTTATTGGCCAAAGTGTTACATTCTAATTAAATCCCATGCAGATCAGATGTGATTTATTTAGAAAATGATGACATCATCTCCCCAAAATAATGCAAAGCAGTCGTAATCAATAATAGTATTTCTGACGAGTGAACAAAGCATCACCGCGGCGACTCACTCTAGAACTAACTCCCAACAGACCAATTAGAGCAGGACGAGTCTGTCACGTAACAACCAATCAAAGCCTCCAGGATGAGCTCATCGGGGAAATGAAATGTATCTTCTAAGCCATGTCGAAAATTATACTGCAAACACAATGTAATATTCATAATTATACCATGAGAAAACTTGAAAAGGGACATTTTAGTGAGAATATTATTACTTTTTTTTCATAATACAAGTTATAATAAAAAAATGCATTTAGACTTAAACCTACAAAGTGAAGACGTGTTAAAAACATAAATTAAAAACAACTAATCAGAATTTTAAAGCATATTTAACATGCAAAAAAGAGCAATTTTATCATCTAAAATGTTTATTTTTAGTTAAATAAAAACAAGTGTAAAAAGAAGAAAATAAATAGTTCAGAATCATAGCAGCAAATATGAGTTATAAAAATATAAGCAAATGAAAATTTAAACGTAAACTTAAAAGTAGATAATGACAAATAATGTTTTTTTTTTTAATGTACAATTACCATGCAAATGTTCACATCCTATGCGCATTTTTGAGTTGCAATAAAATATCCGGCCACCAGATGGCAGCAGTCATTACGCCCTCCGCAGAAAAATTAAATCACACTGAGGACAGGAGGATACAATCAAGCTTACTGCATGTGTTTAGACATAGTTTTATTAGTAAATAGAAGTGGACATTTTTTAACAATTTTTACTTTTAAAAGCAGATTTAAAAAACGGGTAAATGTCAACATTTGAATATTCAGGACAAATGAAAACGACAACAAATTAAGCTGAAAATAAAAGAGCGACAACAGGGGTTGAGTTGTGTTAAGGTTCTAATGAGCTGTGTGTTTGTGCGTCTGTGTGTGTATGCAAATGTGTGTCAGGGGAGGTCGGTGTGCGACTCTATTGAATAATTAGTGTTTACTCAGTAATTGTGGAGTGATTGCCGAAGCTGCGTTGCTTCGACACACACCTACACACACACACCTACACACACACACCTACACACACAAACACCTACACACACACACCTCCTCGCAGTCATGGCCGCCGAATCGATATAGACATGGTGCTGACACAACTACACACCCACTGAAGCGTGAAGTGTGATTTACAGACACATCACATCAGGGATGATTTTGTGCTGAAATACACAATATCATGTCGAAAAAATAGCAGTACACACATTTTTGTTGGCCGAGTGTAAAAAGCACTGCACGTCAGGAATGAAAATGTTACTCCGTTTCTGCAGCAAAACATAATAAATCAACAGTAAAACTAACAAAAAGCATAAACAAGAGCGCGATTATTCGATATGCTAACCAGGCTAATGCGGTGATGCTACACAAAGGTTCGTAAGTTTGGATAGTTTATATATTACGATCAATACATATTTTTCATCAATACATAAATACGTTTATTTGAACAAAGTGAAACAATGTTCTTTTTATATAAACGTGTGTGTTTATTTATAGTTTCTCTTAACATTTAGCTTTTTTGCTGATACAACTTTAGCATTAGCATTAGCTATTACCACGTTCTTTTGCAACTAAGCGTTTCAATAAATACTTTTAATTAAGATTGTGTGCCTAGTTTCTTAACAACTACTAGACGTTTAAGTACAATTTCTTAGTGTTCTGTGCTTTTTTTTAACTGCAAAATTAGGTTTTAAATATACAAAATATTGATGTACTATATTCGACTTCTTTCTTTTCTTGACACATTTATTGTGTTTTTTACAAAAATAGTTCTACAATAGGGTTAAGTAGTTAAAAAACTTTTATTTACTGAGCTAGTTATCATTTTATCTTTGTATAGTTTATATCATTTATAATACTTTTCATTTTTTAAACCATTTTTTAATTGAAATTAATTCACTTTGAGACTTAATTAAATGCAAGTTTTCATGTCAAAATCTCTTTTCCCATTTAAAAAATATATATAATATAGTATAGTAAGTTAAATTTAACGTTGTTTATTAGTTATGAAAATAGTAAGTATAAAACAAAATCTAAATTCATCACAGACAATGATGGATTCTAATCAAGTTTTTTGTTTGGGCGACTGATATCCTACTGTGTATTCAAGTCTTTTTACTTTTATTAAAAATGTTTTCTCTTTTCTTGACAGCACAAAGCCCCGGATTATTGAAGGTCCTCTGCAGGTTATAAAAGCAAAAAAAATAAAGATTAGTAGCCTCGAAACGTTTCAAAGAAAACTCACACTTGACACTCTCTTGTGTGTTTTTTTATTTCCCCCATGATGCTCCAGGTGCTGGTGTTGTCACATCTTAGCATTCATGGACATGCGTGACCAATTGTCTCGACTCTGCCGGGCTGTCACTGCATGTTTCTTCTCCCTCCGCGTGGATTTAGAAGATAATTGACAGTGGAAGGACCGTGGTGTTACATGGATCTGGGCAGCGGCTGTGTGTGGATTACAGTGACGTGAGAGTGAACGAGATGGAAGCCGGAGAAGAAAAAAAAGATCTGTCATGGTTTTTAGTGTATATGTGGCTCCTGACGTGATCGTGTGTTTGAGACGACACGCTTCATTTACAGAGAAGTCCTTATGGGAAAAAAGTTCAGAAGCAGAAAGTTACTGACAACAATTAGACTCGACATAATCCGAGTTTAGTAGAAAATATGTATACACTTAAACATAATGTTTTTTTACTTTCCTGTATCGATATATTCAACAATACTGTATTGATCAATTTTTCACTTTCAACTCAAATTTAATGGTAGGTGTCACTTATTTTCACGTGTTTTCATGCTTGACATGAACTTTTACTTTTTGTTGGCAACTTTTGAATTATTTCTTTATGGCTTCTTATGTTTGCATGTTTTTATTGTATTCATGCATTAATTCTTGTATCTATTTGATTGTTTTAACATGTATTTATGGATGGAGGTATTTTTACTGCTGGGAAAAATAATTGATCCTCCAGCGGATCAATAAAGTATCTATCGGTCCATCTATCAAATAATTAATAATAATGATTTTTTATTTTTATCAATGAACAATTAACATGAAAATATTTACGTTTTTCAATTTTGTGTTGCAATTTAACTTCCGGCCACTAGATGGCAGAAGTCATCACGCCCTCTGCAGTAAAAATGAAATCCCATCGATGACTGAGGACAAGAGGATACAGAATCTTGCCAATACACACCCCTAAATGGCAGCGGTTATTACGTCCTCTGCAGCTAAAACAACAAAGCAATCCTGCAAAATCCCAGCGATGACTGAGGACGAGAGGATACAGTCGACTCCAGCATCTTTTTTCAAGCTGATGTTTGGACATATTTTGGTTTGAAAACAAATGAAAGCAGTAACGACTTCATCAAGAGTCACGTGGTCTGTAAATTCTCAGACAATACTACAAATATATCCTTGTTTCAACAGTTTTGGAATATAACGTATCGTTGCCGCTGTATCGTGATACGTATCGCATCACCAGATTATTTACCGACACACACCCCCAGTCCAGACCTGGGCAAAGTGCGGCCCGGGGGCCACATGCGGCCCTTTGACTGTATTTATGCGGCCCTCGTAATGTCAAAGTTTGATCATGTATAAATGGTTCTAATGCATTAACAAATGTATTTTGTATTTATTATTCATTTACATTTTCACACGTTTTTACTTTTTCACTCCTTTCTTGTGTGTAATTTTTCGAGTATATAATAATCCCTCAAAACATTTTTTTTATAAGTTAGTCGAAGAAATGTTTTTGAAAAAAACTCATATATACAAGAATAACATTTCAGCTTATTTATCTTAATAAATGTCGTGGCCTATTGACGAATGTCCTTTTAGGGATTTTTTTTTTTCATCTTTTTGCTTGACGGCCCCTAACAACATTCACAGAATTTAATGTGGCCCTTGAAGAATCATAATTGCCCCCCCCTGCCTTAGTCAATGATTTTAGTGATCCCTGTTCAATTGGCCACAACCGTTTTTAAAGGCAACCTAAGGTGGTTAAAATGTACTTTATTCATGATCGTAGAATCATTTTGATGCTCAAACACACAACGTGAAGATGACCCATCGATACGATCCGAGTCGACATTCCAACGAGGCGCCGCTTGTCTTTATTATCACGTGCTTGTTGACAGGATGTCGCCGCTAACGGCTCTAATCGGAATGACAATAGCGAAGGGCAGATGTGACGAAACGACGGGGGCCCCCAGTATCGCCCCGGCTAGGGTAGAAGACGTTGGCCGGGGTCAAAAGCCGGGAGTTCAGAGGTCGTCGGCCCTTCTGTTTAATTGACTCTCGGCGTGTCGAGGGGAAGTCCCACGTGGCGGCTGCTCTTAGGCGGCGGCGGCGGTTATTAATGGAGGCATCGATTCCCCTCATGTATGCATCATAGAGCGTTTATTGATTAGGATTGATTTCAAACTTCATTATTCGGTGAAGATGTTTGGGGTTTAATCCTCGGGGCTGTAATCCTCTTTGCGACGCCTGCAGGAGGATTTACGCAGGTAGCTGTGAAAAGAGACGCTCGCCTCATTCTTGCCGGTGTAGCAGCCGTTAAATTGATTCTTCACCTTCACGGGGCGGCGAGATACTTTTGAAAATGTTATTCTGAGCTGCTTATCAGTTTTCTATTCTGCATTTTTACATCTTTTGTTTAATACTTTTACCATTTTTTTTTACTGAAATTACTTTGAGACTTAAATAAAGGCAAGCCTGTGTTAAAAGGTCAGTGGGCCAAATTAAGGCCGTTGAGTCATTTTAAGTGGCCCCTAGAAGATGCATAATTAAAATCAAAAATCGAAATTAATTTAAAGTACTCAGAGAGGGTGGATACCAACATCCTGAACAACAAAGATCCCGATTTTATCTTTGGTGTCCAACAGCTGACAATAACATCAATAATGCTGTCCATTAAGAAGAGCGCCCCCTTGTGTTAAGACTTTCCTTTTCAAGGGGCCCAAAGTGCATATGTACAACTGCCATTAGGGGGCCAACGAGTCAAAAGACTGATGGGGAAAAGAAATGAAACTATACCAATAAGATATATATAGATATAGATATATATCTATATATGAAAGTTAAATGTCTTTTTTTCCACAATACCGTATTCAGGTTCCTTCATATTTTAATTAAGTGTATTTAGAATACATGCAAATATTTTAGGGCATATGTTCATTTTTGAGTTGCAATACAACTTCCTGCTGCTAGATGGCAGCAGTCATACACGTTCGTACAAATTCCTGTGAGATCCAGGCGATGACTGAGGACGAGAGGATACGGTCGACTCCAGCAGATTTTTAAAGATGATGGTTGGATATATTTTGGTTTCAAAACAAATAGAAGCAGTTACGACTTCATCAAGAGTCGTGTGGTCTGTCAAGTCTGCAACACAAGAGTCAAGTACTCGACAATACTACAAATATATACTTGTTCCTACAGTATTGCGACCGCAGTAGATCTAATTATTGCCATATTCTTGAAAATACACACCCCTATATATGAAAGCTAAAGTTTACATGTAATTAAATACTTATTTGGAGCTTCTTAATATAAATATAAAAAATACATGTAAAAATACTGTTTCTGGCATTCAAATAGTTATTTTGGTTCCATTATACTTTTTTTCTTTTTAAGAGACAATAAATAAAATGTATACCAGAAGAGAGAGAGAAGAAAATTAACTAAACATTACAATAAAACAGTTTATAACTACGGGGAAATAATTATGCAAAAAAACTAAATCATAAGATAAAAAACAGTCTTAAAACTGAAGCAAATTACTATTTTTATTTAAATAAGATGAATAAATTGTTACCTGTCAGAAATAACTCTTATTATTATTTATTATTTTTATTTATTTATTTTTTAAATCGAAGCTCATGATGTATGAAGTCAGAACGGATGCATAAGTCCCACATACCCATAACATGAGATGTGTACTCGTACTATTAAGTTGCATTGACGTTACTACATATTCATACTCGTAATCCAGAAGGCAAGCATGCAAAATTGAAGACTTGTAGTCGTAAAAAAAAACAGTACAAGTTACTAAACACAACCAGATTTGTTTTGCACCTCAATCACTGCTAAAATAGATCAGATTCAAGAGGTTGTGTTTAGTAACTTGTACTAGTACACTAGTCAATGCTTGTTTTTTTGTTTTTTACAACTACAAGTCTTCAATTACGCATGCGTGCCTTCTGGATTACGAGTATGAATATGTAGTTACGTCAATGCAACTTATCAGTACAAGTACACATCTCATGTGACGGGTATGTGGGACTTATGCACCCGTTCTGACTTCATAATGATGGCTCTTATTTCCTTGTTTTAAACATAATAAATATAGTTATTTGTTTGGCCCCACATGACACACAGTTAGCAATATCAGCGGCTCTTAGCTAGTTAGCTTTCAGAAGTTTGAAAGTCATGCTGCGTAAGGTCGGCAGTGAACGTTCAAAACCCCATCCCAGGATTGCGAGTGAAATCCGGATTATTATACAATTCATGTGCGTATATCTTATCTTATCGCACCAATCTTCACATGCTAATGGAAAAAAAAAGGTCTGACCCACGCACACGATATGATAATACGACGAAGCGATCGTCCCACCGTCGGCGAGGCTTTTGTTTCTCCCTCCGAACTACACAAGTCTAATCCACGCCTCCGTATCGCACCTTCTCGGGATAAGTCGAAACCACCTTATATCTCCATCACTGTCCAATCTGCTCGCCGTGGACAAATCCTCGCCGAGACGACATTAGCATAAACATCCGCTCGACGTGCCCTTCTCTCTCCTACTCGTCGTCTGCTGCACAGATGCTGCTTCGTCTTCATTCACACTCGCTTATGTACATAATTCTGCATATAATCCCAACACACAGAGGACTTTTCATATTCCACGTGTGATCCGTTTTCTGTAACTTTGTTTATAACCCATTACACCCGCTATCAACGTTCATATTAAAAGTTGCCTCAACACCTTCGGGCTTCTTTTTCTTTTTTTCCCCCTCTTCCAATTTACACGTTATCAGCAAGGAAGGCGAATGAAAGGGACGCTCGCAAGACAAAGAAATAATCTCTAAAGTTAAACATTGACTGGATATAGAACGATGAGCAAAGCACTTTTTCGAAAAGAACAGCCAATAATAAAGTTTAGAGAAACCAAGGTCATACGTCATAATGTTTCTGTTGTCATTGTTTTTAATAAAAATGCATAATCTAAGGGACATTTTATATATCTTTGAAATTATTAAATTAGTATAGATTGGGTTTTTAGTTCTTCTGAAGCACCTTTTTTCACTTCCAATCGAGTGGTATTAGCATTGCTAACGTAGCCGAAAAACTCATGTTTATAACTCATTAGATTCATGTGAATTAACAAATGGATTTTTTAAAATATTTTAAGAAGACAAATCAAGCTTTTAAAAGAATATGTCGCTTTTATTTACCTCATTTTGCTTAGCGTGCAAAATGAGCAATCACTTACAAATTAGCGGTTTTAGCATTGCTAACGTATGCTAGCTTCATAAATTGTATGGTTGCAAAAAGTGATTGATAGCATTCTTTTTTTTTTAATAATTCATCTTAATTGATCAAATAAATGGAAGTTTAAATTTTAATACTGATGGCTACAAATTATTTGGAATGAAGCCTTTAAATAAGACACTACAAGCTACTGTTAGCATTGCAAGGTTTTCTCCATTTCGCTAGAGCAATTGTGTACTTAGGACTGTTATTTATAGTTTAAAAATAGTGAAATAATGAGAACATTTTTAAATATGTAAGTATGATTATAACTTTTGTCCTACTTGGTTCAAATATTGCATGCTACTGTAGCTATACAACTAGGAGCTAACTTTATTTCTTTATCAAATACATTATCATTTACATGTTGTGTTGTGATTTGCAGTTTAAATGAAATGGTTTGATCTTATTCCTCACAACTGAACACAGGCAGTAAATCTAATTGTTGTCCCTGTATCACGTCGTATAGCCAGATTCTTGCAAATACACACCCCTATATATGAAAGCTAAAATATGTTTTATGTTTAATTAAATACTTATTTGGAGCTTCTTAATATAAATATAAAAATTACATGTAAAAATACTGTTTCTGGCATTAAAATAGTTATTTTTGTTCCATTATACTCGTTTCTTTTTAAGAGACAAGACATAAAATATATACCAGAAAAGAAAGAAAAGAAATTAACTAAACATTTCAATTTTAGCTAACTTTATTTCTTTATCAAATACATTATCATTTACATGTTGTGTTGTGATTTGCAGTTTAAATGAAATGGTTTGATCTTATTCCTCACAACTGAACACAGACATCACATGAGTTTGTTCTGGCAACGTTCCACCAGTAGAGTCGCTTTAAACCTCATCCCAACCTTGCTTTGTTTATATTAACACATTCTCTTTTTAATCCACTACAAAGACTCGCAACAGCCAGGATTGGCAACGGCTCACTCGCAAAGGTCAACAAAAATGAACAACAAAGCTCGGATGCTAAAGGTTGTTGATCCACGAGAGAAACAGAGCATCCAAAATAAAGTCATGCGTATCATTATGAGGCGTGATAGAAAATGTCGATTTGGCTAAATATATTGCAATCTTTTTCAAAATACTGTAGCGATATCCGACAGAGGTCGATTTATTTTTTTCATATCTTATGTGTCATTATCTGTAATAATTAATAGTTTAGTAAAGTGTGTGTAAATATTTTTTTATTTAGAAATTAACATGCAAATACTCATGCGGTGTTCATTTAGGTTGCAATTCAAACTTTCGGTCACTAGATGGCATCAGTCATTACATCCTCCGCTGCTAATGGGACAATGAAATCGCGAAAGATCTTCAAACTAAATATATAACTTTTTTTTTTTTTCACGATAATACTGTATCCAATCTCCCTCATCTTTAAATTAAGTGCATATAAAATAAAATATTCATTTTGAGTTGCAATTAAACTTCCGGCTGCTAGATGGCAGCGGTCATCACGTACTAAAAGAACAATGAAAATCCTGGCGATGACTGAGGACGAGAGGATACAGTAGACAGATTTTTAAAGCCAATGGCCTTGGACATATTTTAGTTTTCGAAAACTACAAAAGCAGTTTATATGTGGTCTGTAAATTCTGCAAGAATAGAGTCAAGTACTCAACAATACTGCAAATATAGTTTCTAGAGTATAACAATAAATATCTATCGTGGTTCGTAACGTATTGTACCACCAGATTCTTTCCAATTAACACCCCTAGTATTTATACTGCATGGGCAATTGTGGAGTTAATAGCAGACTTAAGGAGGGGGTCGGGGGGGTGATCATGTGTTGAATAAAAATATTTTAACATATTAAAAATGTATGTGACCTTCTGATTAGTTAGTGAGCAGAGGTCAAAAAAACACTCCCTCTTAAAAATGTCTTCTTTTTAATTATCCAATCATCCCCCCTCGCCGTGTCTCATCTCCATGAAAAGTATGTTTGACGCGAAGGATTGACAGACGGTCAGCTGGGAGTCAGGTCTCAGTACAGGCCAGTCCACGTCTCCCCACCCTCTCCCAGGGGCCACGGCGGTCCCGGGGATTTGCATATCGGAATATTTTAATTAGCGGGGAATTATGCACATACATGCCGGCGCTGTGTTAATGACTCCGCGGCAGGGATTTATAGGGAAAAGAGCAAAAGGGGGGAACCTACTTGACCTCGGCGGAGCGACAAATGGCAGCATTAGTGCTCATAAATGATGAGACGTACAATTAAACAGTCTGCAGGCGCGACCTTGTTATCGCCAGTGTGTTCGTGCGGAGAGACGCATGCGTGCTCGCCGACGGTCCGCCGACGAAATTAAGGTATATTGAATTAAACTTCTTTAAGTGGCTACGTGTTGATGGCTCATTAAAAGCTTTCCCACTTTTTTTCCACTATGCTGGTCGTCATAGAAGCTGCTGCTGACATCCACTTAGTTAACTCGAGCCATTAAAGACTATTTCAAGATAGAAACACACTTAAAAATAACAAACAGAAAATGCATATAAAGTGAGATTCTGTCCGCAAGGAAATCCTTTATACTAGGGGGTTTTATTTGCAAATATCTGGTGATATGATACACATCACGATACAATATATTGCAATTCATTGCGCTACTGTAGGAACACTATATTGAATTGTTTTAAAGTAATTCATTGTAGAGGTATTGTCATAGTCAACACACAATGAAGAAGTAAGTAAGTAATTTAAATTTATAGACCAGGGTCACAAAGTGCTTAAACAATCAAAACAATACTCAATAAAATATATACTTTAAAGGTCAACAGGAGTCTCAGAATATCAGGGAAAAGCCTGAACGAATAAAAATGTCTTGAGATGTTTCTTGAGGAAGGGAGACGAAGACAAGTTTGTATATGACAAGAAAAGAAGTACAAGCATTTGCGGGACTCTTTTTCAATTGAAAAAGGTACCAAAAATTCTGTTTATCAAGACACTAAGTTGGCTCCTAGCTATGTAGCTATGAGAAACATGCTAACTTTGAACACACATGCTAATAAGGACATCATACTTACACATTTAAACATCCCTTTATAATTATAAAAGTACTTTTTAAAAGTACATGAAGAATGAAATTCCAGTTTAAATAGCAGTGTAAATATCTGTGTCTTAGTTGTTAGTAAAGAGAATCAATATAGTGTTGTTGAATATCGATATGGTATCGTGAATAGAAATATAGCGATAATGAAGTGTATCAATATCGCAATATCCTTAATACCCTTGTACTTGGCGAGACATCATGGTTGTGCGTTTCTCTTGAATGTAGCGAATAGCACAAGTTATTAGATACAAGTGACTATTAAAACAAAATGTTATTCAGAGTAATATAAAGGAGACATAAACCAAGCTTTTAGGAGGAATAAATTGGATCGTTTTTATCTGCCTCATCATCAATCTACTTGTTGAGGCAGCAGTTGATGTTGGGAGTTTAATCATTCCACAGTGGTTGCCATGGCAGCGGGAGACTGGTCAGGAAAATATAACTCAAATATATCACTTTAACGCTTCACTCTTTTAAAGATTCAAAACTTGTTCGCAATATCTTAACTGTCTGTGTCACACTTACATCCTGACCTAGCCATTTTTTTTTTTTTGGTTTACGCATCTCGTCCTTCAGCGATGACCTAGTCCCAAACCAGGAGATGTCAATAGATAAACTTGCCGTACTATTATTGTCTAGCGTTTCACCGAGTTGTCCATTACTTCCCAAATTGGTTATCGGGCCACATTGATTTCTCCCGTCCAGCCTCCCTCCCTCTCTCTCTCTCTCCAGGTCAACCCACACAAGCCATCTACCCACTGCCTTGCTATCGAGCTTCTCGCTTGGATACCCACGGTTTATCCAGAAGGACCCCCCCGCCCCCTGATGTCGCCCCTCATCGCCCCCCAGCTCCGCTGATGAATCAGCACATCATGGGGGCTGAAAAACATCTCCATCACCAAAATATCTGGGATATCAATCTGAAAAAAAAAAAAAAACCCTGAACAAGACTGGTGTGGTCAGCATCGATTTCAACTTCAACGTCGGCGCTTTGCCTTCAGACAAAGACAGTAGCTTATCTCATCGATCACAGATAGCTACAAGCTTCTGCTGATTCTCTATTCACCGTTATCGACGGGAGTAGAATCGTGAGAGCTCCGGGGAGAGAATGAAGACAAGAGCCGGCCAGGCACGTTTGTCCTTCAGTCTCTCGATGGATTCATTGTTTTCAGGGGTTTTCATCTTTAACATGCCGTCGCTCAAGATCCGAGTCGTCTCGACAGCAATCTGCACTCCATTAGCGACGGGCGGAGGAGAGGCAGGAGTGCGAGGCGACTGAAAGAAAAGCTATAAACTCGGCGGTATTGACACGCCGGTGCTGCGCCGCGTATCGGACGAATCTATGAGCTCGCTCCAGGTGGCACAAAAGGAGAACTCCCATCGGGGGGTTTTTTTTTTTGGACACAAATTGTGAGGCTTGGATGTAAGTGGAGGTCAAAAGAAAAGAGCCATTATGATGGATGAAGGACGGAGAGATGAGAGTGAAAAGAAGCAGGAGTGAGTGAGCAATAGATGACACACTCACAAGAAAAAGAAAAAAGAGATAAGGATTGAAATATAAATAAGTATATTTTTTTTAAAAGAACTCAAGTAAGAAATGGCAAAACAGGGAGAAAGTACAGGTTATAGAAAGTTTGGATAGATGAGAAAAAAAAGCAGAAAATAAAGGATTAAAGAATACAAGAAGGAAGAAAGGATGGAAGAGACTAAAGAAAATCCAGGATTAAATGCTAAGAACAAAAGACTACTAAAGAAACCTTGAGGGGAAATTATAAGGGAAAAAAGGAGCGTGAGGATGGATGGAAAAAAGTTAGGAACGCTAGACAAAGAAAGAAGGGAATCATAGTAGGCAATTAAATTATGAAGAAAGCAAGATGGGAAGAAGAAAAAAAAAGTTGAGGGGAGGGCAAGGAGTGGGGAGGGGG
This sequence comes from Callionymus lyra, assembly GCF_982586985.1. Classification (NCBI taxonomy): domain Eukaryota; kingdom Metazoa; phylum Chordata; class Actinopteri; order Syngnathiformes; family Callionymidae; genus Callionymus; species Callionymus lyra. Next base: position 10,963,349 of record NC_141831.1, read on the forward strand.
CGTGGGATTTTAATTGGAATTAAGTCATGCAAAAATACAATTATAAAGTTAAACCAGGCGTGAACAATCAACAGTGGAGGAAAAAGAAGAAGAACGCAGGACAGTTGATAGAAAGGGTCGGAAAGATAACAGTTTCAATTACGGTTTGGCAAAAAAAAATGAGGAGAATCCGGAGAGGATGATCAATGAAAGGAGGGAAGAGGTCAAGATGAGGGATAAAGAGAAAGAGAGAGAGAGAGGAATAAAACACTACAGTTCGATAATCTGAAGCGTCAGTGAGGATGTTTGTCACCATCATAAAAAAACACACCAACAAACATCCTTCCGGCTTCCATCAGAGCCACAAACACAGCAGGCGCATCTCATTAACAGCACACATGAAAAACTTCCTGCAACTATTAAATCGAGGCGTCGGTGACAGCGGCGTCTGCTTGTTCATGTGTGTGTGAGTGTGTGTGTGCATGTGTGTGTGAGAGAGGGAGCCTTGTGGCAAGAAGTTAAGGGTCCGTGACAGCTCCGGTCCTGACAGCAGACAGCTTCATTTACCAGCTCAGCCTCTTGTGATTTTTTCCCTTTATCACTCACACACTCTCTTTATTTCCCATCATCCTCTTTGTGCGTCAAAAAATAATCTTCCGGCTCCGGCTGAGTAATCCTTAGTCCAATTAACGTCCTTCTTTTTTTTTTCTGCTCCGAAATGTAGCAACAGATTCGCCAGCATCAGGAAAAAAAAAAACAACTTGTGCGAACAGAAGCGTTTTCTTACCGTTGAAGCCGGTCAAGTTGCCCCAGTCCAGCAGCGAGCTGTTGAAGGACGGCAGCGAGCCGTTGTAGAAGGGGTCGGTGCCGTTGTTCTGGTTCCGGACGGTGTCGGTGAACAGGTTCATCTGCAGCAGGGTTTTGAGCAGATAGCGCAGCATCTTGCCTCACGCGTCGGGCGAAACTCCTCGCCGACTCTGGATCAGTGTTTCAAATAAAAAAAATTTAAAAAAGAAGAAGAAATCTCTGGTAGAAATAGTTGGTGTCAATCAAGTTTCCGGGGCGCGACTCTTTGAAGTGTGGGTGTCCCCCCCCTCTTTGGCTGTGATCCTCTTGTTCCCTCCTCAGCATCGGATTGTTCAGCCTTTTCTTCTTTTGTTCTGGAGTCACATAACTTCACACGCTGTCATCGCGAAAAAAAAGAGGCTCCTCTCAACGGTGTGAAAGAATCCTGCTATGTGATGATGACCCCTCTGGATTTGCTGGAGCTCCATTCTCCGAGCCCTCCCCTCCTCCTGAGCCCCTCCTTCCATCCCCTCCTCTCGCATCCTCTCTCTCTCTCTCTCTCCCTCCCGGGGGGTCTTAGGCAGAGAGAGAGAGAGAGAGAGAGCAGGTGCCGTTACCAATAAATGCTTAATTATTCGATTAATAATCATCCCTGGAGGAAAATATTCTGCACGCTGGAGACAAGACTTACTGTTTCCAACATAAAGTATACGTTCGACCAGCATGTCACCAGCACGGAGCGACGCCACCGACTCCTGCTGGTCGTAAATCATCACATTCAAGCCAAAATAGTGTTTCGTGAACGTAGCCATTAGCAGGACCTTGGAGTTTTAATCAGTCGCCAACTTCCTGTTATCAATACGTCTCTACTCTTCGTTTTTTCCGATACATAATCATTTATAACGTTTGGTAAAAGTACTAATACACCTGAAGTAGTACAACATGGTGTTGTGTTATTTTTGATCAGTATTAATTTGGAATTAAAATGTTTCTAGTGTACAATCTGTGGCGTCACACGTCTGTTACCGATTGTTATGTTTTGGAGCCAAAAGTGGGGTCGCGGCCATCTTGAAAATGTGTTCAGAGGTCAAGAGGGGGGAATTGGGTCTGGATGAATTACGATTGGACGATGAAAGTGCAGGCAAAAAGTTAAGGCTATGGCGCCCAATACTGTCAGACAAGTGAAGAAAACTTATAAATGGATAATTGTAATCTTTGTATCCTTTTGCTTTGTGATCTATGATTTTTATATTTGCACTTTGTCACCCCTTGCACTTTTTTAAATTGCACTTTGTTCTTGTTTTTATGAAACTATCGTCTGATGTGTGCTGGAAACCCAGTGTCCCAAAGGAGATCTCTAGAGGGATTAATAAAGTCCATCTAAATGGGATTATAATAAGAGGGGAAATGTAGACGGGGTTACCTATTACTATATATGACATCTTCATAACATAATCCCTATATTTTGGGTTCTCAACAAAAAGTTTTTAGCCAAAACAAGGCACTTTTCCAGGTCCAATGACCTGTTTAATTTGATCATGAGATCATCATTTGGAATCACCAAAATGTAGCCTTCAGAAAATAGTATTAGGCGTTATAGTATTTGTCTTGAACAGTTCAGTATAAATAACTTGTTAGGTGCCGCTATATAGAAACCTTTTAGCTATACCTGGACTTTTACACCAAAAGTGGTTTTATTTTTGTAGCCTGGAAAATAGATGTACATAAAATCCACCACACGACCCACATGAGAAGTTAAGAAGTATTTAACTTTGGTTCGATAGTATTAAAATATTCTTCGTCTTTCGGTGCCAAAGTTTTGATATCCACGCGTGTTCAAAACTTCATTGATTGTTATCAGTTTTTCTTCCAAAAACCACACGAACATGGTGAACATCAGGTGAATTTGTTACCTGTAAGCATGTGTTATTTTACACTGATAACTATTATTTCATTATTTTAATAACTGGCAATGTAGTGGAAATTCACCAAAGCTAAAAAATGTACTCAAGATTTGTAAAATGGGTAATTTACTTTTTAATATATATTTTTTTAAATGGAGAAAAAAAGTATCGCTCAGGAACCACTATCAGAGTGAAGGAATTGGTATCTGTATCAGTATCAATATATACAAAGAGAGCAGCCCTTTAGTCGGGGGTGTAGGTCCAATTAGCTGGACCTTCATATCGTCAATAAAGTTAGAGTAACGCAATACAATAAAAATTCAGTCGCCATAATCCATGACCACTTTTAGGTCCCAAGTGAAAATGGAACAGTATAGAAAACAACATGATTAATTCTACAAATGACTTAAAAATGACTTTCTTAAAAAACAAAGATACAGTTCTCTTTAGAATGGCTGCGGCTAACAAAGCATTGCAAATATAATATCAAGTTGAATCTTCTTGTTTGCTTGGGACCTCGTCTCCTCCAACGTTTTCTATTACTGCCGTCTTTGAACTAAACACAACCAAGCATTGCAGGTGGTATGTTAAAAGATTCTGCAGATTTGATATAGTTTTTTTTAAGAAATTTTAACTTTTAGTTTGAAAAACATGTTGTTTAGTATCAAAAAAATCATAACTTTCATTTAAATTTGTTGAAAAATGAAAATTTTGATTGAAAAGGTGAGTTTCAGGCATAAAGAAATTGTTAATGTTTTTTTTTTTAAATAACTAAAATATTTCTATTTACAATTACACCGTGAACTGTCCGACCGCGCTGCCCGCAATATAAATGTACATTTGAAGATTATACGCATGTACCAGACCCAGTCTACATGAATGCCTTCATGCTCCATCCAAGGATGCCGGCCGTCGCACATCTACACATCATGGTCGACGTGCACGTCTGATGGCAGCAGCCTGGGTCGCATGTGGACGCCGGACCCCCCGCTGACAGCCACAGCGTGACTCTTATTAACGATGGCCGTCCCCCCCATCCGGACCCTGTCCCCTCGCTTCATCACTGTGACAATGGGACCATCCCGCTGACAAAGTTGCTGTGACGACCCCCCCCCAAACCGGCGCTTCAATTCCGGGGGTCTCCCCTTCATTTCACAGAGTCTTCAATTCATGAGGGTCCACGTGCCAGATAAACACACACACATTGCCTAATGGGTGGACAATATGGCGACGTCATAGTTGTGGATGGATGGATGGATGGATGGTCTCGTATCCAGTCTTTTGAGCAGGGGTCGTTTCAGATGGAAGTGAGGAGGTTTTCGTCCGGAATAGATAAAGAGTTTCTGCAGTCTTGTTTCAGACGGTCCGGGAGAATCTCTTAAGCTGCAGGACTCACACGGACTGAGTAATTCCTCAATCAGCCTCCCGAAGAGAGAACCCTCCACCTTCACAGCCGGCTCTGTGCCACAACGATTAGCAGTCCCAGCGAGAAGCAACTCAGTGAGAGTTCTCAAGACTTTCAGCAGATGCATCAATATCAATCAGGGGCCAGTTTGACGAGCAGCGTTAGGCCATCAGCGACTTTTAGGAATACAAGATGATCTCGCTAGCAAGGCAACGATGTGCTCGAAATATATGAAATATTTTACGTAATAAAAAAAAACAACCTTAAATTTGAAGGTGGTTGCCTTGAACAAAAAATAAACATTTTGTCCCCATTTGTTTTTTTAAACATAAAACAGGTTCATTGTAATGAAAGGCTATGTTTTGTGATGTTTTGGTCACTACAGTTTTGGACAAATATCATAAAAATATAAGTAAGTAAGTAATTTTTATTTATATAGCGCTTTTCCAGACAAGGGTCACAAAGCGCTTAAACAATCAAAACAATATTCAATAAAGTATATACTTTAAAGATCAAGATAAAACTGATAACACAACAGGAGTTCCAGAAAATCAATGAAAAGCCTGAACAAATAAAAACAATAAGTCATTTTATGTGGCCCCGCTGAATAGTTGACTAGGAATTCAAGTAGATTAACGAAAGTTACGTATGTAACTACGGTTCTATGAGTCCCGGATGACCGCCAGAGGCGGTGCTTCAAGCACTGAATGTATCCATCTCGCGCATGCGCAGTTCGAGTTTAATACCAACAAAGTCACCTGTGACCCCTGATGACCCCGGAAGGGGTATAACTTCCGGTGACATCAGAGGATCTGTTCCTGCAGAATCTTCTCGCGAAAACACAAGGATTCTGAGTGACAGAACGCTCTGGCGGTCATCCGGGACTCATAGAACCGTAGTTACATACGTAACTTTCGTTCTATTTCGTCCCTACTGACCGCCAGAGGCGGTGCTTCAAGCACTGGATGACCCATAACAACAAGGTCACAAAGAATCACAGTACGTACCTCATTGAGGGGAAGCAACAGAGTCGGGCAACAGGACCACACCTAATGGATGAGGAGTGGTGACGTTCACCCGATAGAACCTGAAAAAAGTGCTTGGTGAGGCCCAAGATGCTGCCTCACAGATGTCCTCCAGGGGTACCCCGCGTAGGGCTGCCCATGACGTAGACATCGCTCTGGTAGAGTGGCACCTCACCCCGAATGGCGGGGGGTGACCACTTCCTTTATATGCGTGGGTAATCACATCCACGATCCAGTGAGACAGTCGCTGTTTGGAAAGAGCAGAGCCTTTCCTAGGGCCACCATAGCAAATGAAGAGCTGGTCCGACCGTCTTATACTTGCGGTTGCAGCTATATAGGTTCTTAGAGCCCGCACAGGGCACAGCAGTCCCAACCTGTCTTCCCCTTCCGGGGGAATAAATTGTGCCACTTGAATGGGACGGTTGAGGCTCGATAGTGACAGAACCTTTGGGAGAAAAGCCATATTTGGCCAGAGGGTAACCCCTGAGCCGTCTGAGCTCCACCGCAGACATGACTCACTCACAGACAGGGCATGTAGTTCCCCAACACGCTTCGCTGAAGCGATGGCAAGGAGAAAAGCAGTCTTAGCAGAAACCCACTTCAGCTCTGTCTGAGCCAGGGGTTCAAAGGGAGGCAGACACAAAGCGTCGAGCACCAGGTGCAAATCCCATGCTGGGGCGCGCTGTGTGCGTGGGGGGCGTAATCGCCACGCGCCCTTTAGAAAGAGGGACACCAGTCTGTGGGACCCCACTGTGTTATCATCTACCCGAGCATGTTGAGAGGAAATGGCTGCTGCGTATACCCTCAGTGTGGCAGGAGACCGGCCACTGTCCAATAGTGACTGGAGGAACTCCAGAATCTTTGGGACTGAACAGTGCACAGGGTCCTCACCCCTGTCTGAACACCATGCAGTAAACAGTTGCCACCTATTTGCATACTGCAGCCGTGTAGAAGGCGCCCTGGCATTTAGTATAGTGTCGCAGACAGCATCTGAACACTGCGTCAGAAGCGGGTTGGGCCCTGCAGCGGCCAGACCCATAGTTGCAGGCGAAGAGGGTCGGGATGCCAAATCTGGCCCTCTAGCTGAGACAGGAGATCGTTCCTGTCGGGGAGGCGCCATGGTGAGCTGCGGCAGAGCCTGCGCAGCAGTGGAAACCATGTTCTCCCTGGCCAGAAGGGGGCTACCAACAGCAGCCTGTGACCCTGCTGGAGGACCCTCTGCAGTGTTGAGAATATCAGAGGTATTGGGGGAAAAGCGTAGAGGAGACCTTCTGGCCAGTCGTGCGCAAGAGCATCCTGGCCCAGAGGACTGCTTTCCTCCTTCAGGGAGAACCAGAGGGGACAATGGGTCGACTCCCTTGTGGCAAACAGATCTACCTCTGCTCTGCCGAATGTGTCCCAGATATTGAGCACCACCTCTGGGTGAAGCCGCCATTCCCCCGATGGGGGCTTGCCCCGAGAGAGCAGGTCTGCGACCTGATTCCGGTCCCCGGGCAAATACATTGCTCTTAGGCTGGCCAGGCGTGGAGCCGCCCACAGCAAGAGGTCCCGGGATGCTTGCAACAGCTGTGCAGACCGGGTGCCCCCTTGGTGGTTTATATGCGATACGGTCGACACATTGTCTGACCGCACAAGCACATGTCGCCCTCTCAGGAAGGGGAGAAAGTAGTGCAGGGCCATATACACAGCTCGTAGCTCTAGAACATTGATGTGCACCGAGCAGTCTCGAGCAGACCACAGCCCCTGGGCTGTACGGTTTTGCCACACTGCACCCCACCCTGAGAGGGAGGCGTCTGTTGTGATGGCCTCTCGGCGGAATGCAACCAAACCCATCTGCACGCCCTGGAGGAGAAAACCTCTCTCTCTCCATGGAGCCAGAGCAAGAAGGCAACGGTGTGAGACCTTGAGTCTCCTGTGCCGGTGCCACCTGACATCCAAATGAAAGTCGTTCAGCCACCTCTGAAGGGGGCGTAGCGACAACAGCCCCAAAGGGACCACGGTGGCGGCAGCCGTCAGTTTGCCTAGGAGTCGTAGGAACTCCACGTAATGCAACCACGTGCCCCTGCGAAAGAGGGGAAGGAGGCGGAGGATGTCGTCCACCCGCTGTGGTGAAGGCCAGGCCTTCATTGAAACTGTATCGAGAGTTATCCCGAGAAAAATTGTCCTCTGTGAGGGAACTAGGCAACTCTTTGTAGAGTTCACCCTGAGACCTAGTCGAGACACATGGGAAAGGAGGCTTGTGGTGTCCAGGGTCGCCCGAGACCGGGACGAAGCACAGATGAGCCAATCGTCTAGGTAGGGCAGGATCTTCATGCCCTGCGACTGCAGGGGCGAAAGGGCTGCCATTACAACCCTGGTAAATACCCGTGGCGAAAGGGAGAGGCCGAACGGGAGCACCCTGAACTGAAAATGACGTCCCTGAAAGGCGAACCTCAGGAACCGTCTGTGGTGTTGTGCTATGGGCACATGAAAGTAAGCATCCTTCAGGTCTATTGAAGTAAACCACTCCTGCCTGGAGACAGTGCGCAGAACCTCTGCAGGGCTGAGCATGTGGAATCTCAAGACTTTCAGGAACTTGTTGACTCCCCTTAGGTCGAGGATAGGGCGGAGTCCGCCATCTCTCTTTGCAACCAGAAAATAAGTCGAGTAGACCCCTCCTGGTTGTAACAGGGGATCTATCTGCTCGATTGCACCCTTGTCCAGGAGGACGGACAACTCCTGGGTGAGGGTTTGGGCTTTTGCCGGGTCGCATATGATGGTCATCTTGACCCGGCCAATGGTTGGGGGCCGGCGTCGGAACTGAAGCTTGTACCCGTTGGTCAAGGTGGAGAGCACCCAAGGGTCCCGGGTGGAAGCAGCCCAATAGCTGAGCTGCTGTTGGGAAAAACAGCCGACGGCCGACCCCAATGCCTCAGCGCTGGGTCCCCCGGCCTCGAAAGGCTCTGGGGGTACGACGGACAGTATGTGGGGCCTGAGGTTGCCTAGAGGGCAGCCGCTCAGGGGCTCGAAAGGTCTGTGCCGCCTGCTGAGCAGGCTGTGGGCTTGGGCGCTGAGACCTGAGGTAGCCTCTGGGGTAAGCCTGTGGCTGAGAACGGCGCTGGGGGGGAGCTGAAGATCCCCTAGGTCTGCCCGGAGGAGGCCGACTCCTGTGAAGCCCGGACAGCTGCTGTTGAGTCTGTCTGGCTTGGACAGTTCGTTCAAGTGCCTCTAGCGCTGCAGGTCCAAACAGTTCCCCCGGTTCCACTGGAACACTGCGGAGGGTTCTCCTGCATGCCTCTGTCAGAGGTGATTGTGCCAGCCAGACCTGGCGGCGAGCCTGGACAAGAGTAGACATCAACCGCCCCAGCTCTCTAGACATCAGCGCGAATGCCTGCAGGGAAGCGTCGCTGAAATTATGGACGGAAGCATCCAGTGGGGTCTCCTGTATAGATGCTGATAAAGCAAGCATCAGGTGGGACATAGAATTACCTATGCGTCCCATGCGTGCCGCTGCGTCATAGGTTTTGGAGAGCAGGTCATCTGTTACCCGACACTGGGAACGAGGACACCTCACATCCGGTCTCAGCGCCTCATCGGGTGAGACAATTAACGCAGCTATTGCCGGCTCGACGGCTGGTATGCGGCCCAACCCAAACTTGGGTGCATCCTGCATGGCTGCCAGGGTCCGGGCGTCTGAGTTTGCACGAGAGAGGGCTCTAGTGTCCCTCCAGCATGCATGCAACTCTCTCAAATATTCGTTAGATGGAGGCACAGTAAAGTTGACGGGAGCTGATCCGCGTCTGAAAAAGGCACTGGCCGAAGCTGGCTGAGCCTGCGGGATATCCAACTGCAGGCGAGCCAGGGCCGTACGAATGATGGCCCCCATAGAGCCGTCTCCAGAACCGACAGTAGAGCTGTGGGCTGAAGAACGGGAGGCCGCCGCAGAGGCGTGGGAGGCTACACGCTGTGGTACCACCTCCTCTCCATATTCGGCGAACTCAGTGGCTGAAGCTGCCATGGAGATTATATCTTCCTCCGGTTCCAAGATGGCTGGAGGAGGAGCAAGATCACCCAACTCTCTTTCACCAGTCCCAGACTTGAAGGCCAGGAAGAAGGATCTCATTTGATCAACTTCCTCCGTTAATTGGTCCACCTTGGAAGCAAGTCCGGACTCTCTAACCTTCTTCCTAGAAGTGGGGCCTCTAGTCTCAGCAGCCCGCCGTTTAGATCGGCGGGATTGAGCTGGAGTCTGCCGCTGGGCTGAGGTTAACTGCTCGGGCAACGAAACGAGGCCCAACAGTTGCTCTACCTCAGCAAGTCTGGCAGCCCTTATTCCCCGGGGCATGAAGCTGCAGTTCATGCAGGGATCTTCTGAAAGACCTTCCCTCAGATGCTCGAGACCAAGGCATGAGGGGCACATATCGTGGCCGTCTTCGGGCTGCAGAGAAGCCATACAGACCGAGCAGGAGTGGCCGCCAAGCATGTTAGCAACAGGCGAAGGCCACACAGAGAAAAACAACAAACGCTGGGAGCGGGGGCGAAAGCGCAGCCTTCACCAACGAGTGTTTGCATATATGAGAGGAGTATACAAACGCTGGGAGCGGGTGCGAAAACACAGCCTTCACCAACGAGTGTTTACATGTATGTGAGAAGTATTACAAACGCTGGGAGCGGGTGCGAAAACACAGCCTTCACCAACGAGTGTTTACACATGTGGGATGAAGTAGCACAAATGCTGGGATAGGAAGCGAATACGCAGTCGTCCCCAACAAATATGAGGAATCCACTTCGGTAGCTGAAGGCAGCAGTACAAATGTTGGAAGAGAAAACACTGTCTTGACCAACAAATGTAAGGAACCAAGAGTGAAAAAGTTGCACCGGCACTCAAGGGCAGTTTGTACCGATATATAAACAAAGAATACCAAGCCGGGAGAGGGAGCGAACACACTTCGTCACCGAAAGAAATCAACTACAACCAATGGCGAGTACAGCAGGTTGTACTGATATTCAAAGATATATAATGAAGAGTACAAAGTCGGGAGGGGGAGCGAACCCACTTAGTCACCGAAATAAATCAAATACAACCAATGGCGAGTACAGCAAGTTGTACTGATATTCAAGATATATAATAAAGAGTACAAGTCGGGAGAGGGAGCGAACCCACTTCGTCACCGAAATAAATCAAATACAACCAATGGCGAGTACAGCAGGTTGTACTGATATTCAAAGCTATATAATAAAGAGTACAAAGTCGGGAGAGGGAGCGAACCCACTTCGTCACCGAAATAAAACAAAATACAACCAATGGCGAGCACAACAGGTTGTAATGATATTCAATGAAAAGAAAATTGGTACTCAGCCAAACGAAGACGATCTCCGGACGTTTCCACGGCGAACCGCTACAACTTCTCCGGGTCGAAAGTTCGTTGCAGTCTCTGGAGGGCGAAAGTTTCGCAGCTCCGACAGAAGTCGCGTGACTACCGGCAACGAAAGAGCTAGCCCTTGAGCTAGCCCGGTGACATGCTACTTGCGCAGCGAGAAGATGAAAAGGAACAGATCCTCTGATGTCACCGGAAGTTATACCCCTTCCGGGGTCATCAGGGGTCACAGGTGACTTTGTTGGTATTAAACTCGAACTGCGCATGCGCGAGATGGATACATTCAGTGCTTGAAGCACCGCCTCTGGCGGTCAGTAGGGACGAAATAGAACGCTCATGTTGATATGATTTACCATAAAGATGTAAGTATCTGAGATAGCGACAGAGATTATTGATGTCAACAATACAAGTAAAACTGAAATATGTTTGGTGAAGAACAAACACAGAGATTATTAAGGTGAATTGATGTCAGAAAATCTAAATCTGCCTCCAATCTAAGATAAATGTATCTTTGTTTGACCAGCGACTTGGACATCTAAAAGATTTTAGCCCCTAAGTTTGACTCCGTAGCTCCAACTGGTAGAGAGAATGTATTTTAAGAATGGTTTAGCTCTCCAATTCAAAGTTTCTTGCCATGATAACAATATTTTTTGTAACAATTATACAAAAACAATATGCTTTAATCCCAAAATCATGTCATGAAAACTAGAAGAAATACCTTGGAACCAAGAAATAAACGACAGTTTCAGGACAAGGTACCTTACGAGAAACACAATTGTTAGATACAAAGATACACAAATGTAGTAGATCTACCTACTAATAAATGCAAAACGTATATAAATCTATAAATGTGTTAAATTCTTTACATTTTCAATGTATGTTGTGTCACCTTCACAGACATTTTCTGTGACCCTAAAGTGTCAATAAGTTCTATATAGAGTATCGTTATATAAAAGCAATAGACCGCCAAAAATGACACATTTTAAAGCAATAAGAGTGAACTGCCATCTCATCACTATCAGGACAGGAAACAGCTTCTAAAATCCGGGGTTAGTGTCAGAAAAAGTCGAATGTCATTTGATTTTAAAGCCATTTGATCCGCCCACACTTCCATTATCGACTCATAGGTTGTGGTCGAGTAGCAACGACCCATATCATCACAAGAAGAGAAAATTCAGAACTTATTCAAGGACAGACGAGAAACAACGTTTATTTATAATAGCGCCGTTTATAACGGAGATCGTTTGAAGTCGTCCCTGGAGCCACAAATGGCCCCTGGACCAGAATCCCTAGCTAAACTACACACATAATCGTCGCTTAACAGCAAAGAGACTTTTTCTACAATAACTAAACCTTAATAAGTCAAGTAAATATATCACTATTAAGTTTTTATTACATACCGGTTTCAAGGTTAAAAAAAGAAAGAAGAACTAATATAATTAATAAGTGATGCTGTTTGAGTATTGTTCCTGATCACTGTTCAGTATTTACATCATGTAGAAACACTTGGACGGACCACTGTGTGTTTTCTGTGACCCACGAGGATTCACAGCAGCATTAAAACGCCGACTAGGCTGCAATGGCTTATGCAGGGATGCGACGCAGCGGCAATTATATCCAACATGAAACTTATTTTTTTCTATATTCCTGTCGTAAACTAGCCATAATGAGACGACCCCGGAGTGCCGCTGGATGCGCTTGTGTGCAATCGTACGCTCCCTGGGTTTTCTCTTCCGAAGACACTCATAATTCTCCGTAATGATGCTCCTCTGCCGGTGATTTGCCAGCACGTTGAGAAGATGGCTGTCGACTGCAGTGTAAACATTGTGCAGTTTCATTGAAAGTGTTTGCACTGGCTTGTTATTCCTTTAGTCCGACTGCCAAAATACACAACATGGACCTCAATCAAGTTTAAAAAAAACGTTGAGTCCAGAGGAGACAAGGGGTTGAGACTACATCACACACAGGGGCCAAAATATCTTTAAAAACAAATGATAATGTTACAGATAGTAGTGAACGCTCAATTCTTTTGGGGATTTTTCGTGCAGCATGGCTTTTCCTTGATTTTCTGGAACTCCTGTGTTGTTCTCAGTATTATCTTGATCTTTAAAGTATATACTTTTTTGAGTATTGTTTTGATCGTTAAAGCGCTTTGTGACCCTGGTCTGGAAAAGCGCTATATAAATAAATATTACTTACTTACTTACTTACTCCTCTAACTTCTTACCGACAATACCATAGCCCTTAATTTTAACTTAATATAAAAACAAATTTTATTTTACACGTATAGGGGTCCAGATCACAGTTGTCCGTTTTCAGATATTAGGAACCCAATAACACATTTATCACAGGGTATTTATTAGGACAGCAGATGAACTGCAATACAACCCAAACAAGGTACCGATCACTGCACCTCTACCTCACTTATGGTGCCAACAAAACAGTGAACTCCCATAATGCCCATCAACACACTGCCGATTGGTCGCTACAATACGGTTATTAAATTCCATTTCCATGTTGCCATGTCAAAAGGGATCAACAGCTGTGTTTGGTGGGCTGGGCGGCAAAGCATCATGGTAGCGGTTCAGGTTAATGTAGCTGAAGAGGGTTTTTGAGGAGATAGAAACTTATATGCAATGGTGAGTTTGCAAGTTCTAATCAATGTTGTTAATTCAAGGGAAAAATGAAAGGGTCACTACTATTATGGGGGGTTAGCTTAACCACCATAACCATTACTTACTTACAATAAAAAAGGGTCGACCGAATTAAAGCAAAACTACTGTAAGTATGTGTAAAATTTGACTATTTAAGTGTTTTTGAATCTGTACTAAAAAAGTTGTCGTAAAAACGTTTATTTCCCTTATTTTGAGTATAAACATAGTGCCTAAGGTGATATAAACAAGCTAAAATGCTAGCTAGTTACATTAAACGTTACAAATAGATTTTTAAAATTCCGAATCTCATGCTCGACAGATTCATCTGAACCGACCATCTGTTGTTGGACGTCTTTTTAACTCTTAGCTGTACGATGACTTCTGCCATTCCGCAGATGGAGAGAAAAACAACAACTTTTTGGCACGACGACCGCACAGAAATATGAGCTTGTTCCAAACATTCTATTTTGATGGATATTTTTAGGATTGCATGTTGTTTAAATGGCTGATGGATTTGCATGAATTGCGCCTTCATTCTCGGCACAATATATATGGTGATATACGGTGGATGTTTAACCTCTCATTGAGATGTAAATTCAGACATGAATGCAGACGGTTGACTAATATAAACATTAGCATGGATATCTTGTCTCAGCCCGTCTTTGAACCGCATTCCCACACATAGCCTTAAAATAAAAACAATAAAGCCATAATCTTTTTTTGTCACATTCATCCTTGAAAATGATGCTTTCAGCTATTTGTGGTCTTCGTGTTGCCATGGAAATGAGTTTATTTTCAACACCGACATTATTACGGCTCAGCAGTCTATCTTGATTTTTTTGGAAATCCCAAGATGTGCAAGGACATCACAATGAACAGATAGCAGTATTAAAATATGAATGGTTTTAATCCCATTGAAATGTAGATCCATATTAGGTAAAAAACTAAATACATGATTTTTTATTTAATTTCACTTATAAAATCCTCTATGAAAATAGCCTATGCATCACAATATTTAATTGAAAATTATTCTATTAATCAAGTTCTCAATCACCACGGCCCGGGGGCTAAATCTGGCCCCACCAAGTCATTTTATGTGGCCCGCTGGATGGTTGGCTCAAAATAAAAGTAGATTAATGTTCATGTTGATGACCAATAAAGATGCAAGTATTTCATTTTGAATAAGGAGCAGAGATTCTAGATTATACAGAGTAAAAAAATAAGAAAACACAGAGTTGGTTTAAACAGATCGAGTCTACTGTTATAGACAGTTTGGTAAATAAATACTTCTAAAATGTTGGCCCCTTGGGTAGTTTGACACGCCAACGATAAGGTGAAACGTTTTGCCATTATGTCTACATTTTTGTTGGATGCTTCATGCACTCGAGAGGGGTATATATATATAAAGGTCGTGACCCCTCACTGCAAGGAGGCCCCGGGACAGACCAGAATGCTGGAGTGGGGGCGGAAGTCTGGGACATTAGGCAGGAATTCATAAAAACAACCAAGAGTTGTTGTCGTGTTTGCATCAAACAATATTTACCCACTTCTATACTCCACAACATACTACCGAGAAGTCCGTCTTCGCACTAGTCATTTTCTCTCCAGTGAATCATCTTTACCAAAGTTTGAACTTCCTTGATGTAGCAGTTTCAACCCTCCATATTTTCTGACTTATTAATATTACAGATCTTTAAAAATGCATTATTAATGAGTCGTTTTTTTTTCCCCCAACTTCCTAAAGCCAAGACTATTTTAGATGTGTTAAATCTGAATCAGCCCAAACATCTCATATATGATTCATTCATCTTCTTTTTCCTCTCGCACTTATCCATGTGGCGAATCATTCTCACCCTCATCAAAAGTAACGGCCGTCTTCAGACGCGAGCGCGGGATTAGCTTCAAACGAAAACCAAAAGCTCACTCAAGATCACAAAGGCTTATTTTTCCACTGTATTTGATCTCTATTGTTCTGTCTTGTCATGAAGGTGCGGGTAGAGATATGTAGCCACAATACCATGACATGCCATAGAGCTCTCCGTCGGAACATCTGTGCCCCGGGTTCTGGCAGTGCCTGGTGCCGGTTTGCTTTTCCCCCCCTTGGGAAACCCTAGGACAGCCGGATGTATTCCCTAACCCTTCTCTCACAGCCGGACAGTGGATATTCATGTTGGGATGCAGGTGCGTCGGTTTCCCCTTCTCCGTCTTCCCCCCCCTAAGTGTGGCACCGATTGGCGCTGCTTTTTTTGGCAATAAATATCATATGCCGGTGACCCTACGAGGCAAGCAGTTGGCAGGGGCCATCATTAGAGCTGGGCTCTTGCCACCGCCATATGCCAAAGCGCAGTAATTGGTGTCCCTTGTCCTATACGTTTTTAAAGTGCCGGCCAGACGGATGGCCCCTCTGTGAACAAAATGGCCACTGGTTCCCCTTCTGGGGCGCTGTGTCCAATCACGTCTTTCACAAAACCGCCTCTCCGGGACACGGAAAACCCACGATGATGGAGTCATTTCCACCCATTGCCTCATAACTTCAAAGCCAAACATCAAAAAAGATTTCCCACTGTTCCTATCATAGCCGTGAACGCAGACGTTCACACCCCTTATTGGAAAAAAATACATTTTGGATCCACTTCCCTTCATCGAGAGTCAAAAAAAAGCAGTCAGCGGGGTCGACAAAGCCAATACGGTTTAGTCGGAGGGGGATTATCCTATCTCTGGGGGGGCCCCCGAAGTTACACACGGGACCACAAAGGGAGGAAGTTAAACAAAGCAGCGACCACACCCCACCGACACCCCTGCTCTCTAAACCCTGAGCAAACTCTGTGTAATTGCCCAACAAAAGCACATTAGCCATTAGCCATGACCCCGCGGTTCCTTAAGTAGGAAAACATGAACCTGTCATTTGTATTCCAATTTGCATCTCATGAATTCTCCACTTCTTATTCTTTCTCCAATAATATCCCATCTCCATGCCCTTTTTATTTCCAGTTATATGTAAAACACCGATTTAAATATGCATTAATATCACAAGCAGCCAGAAAGTGGTCATTTGGGTAAATTCAAGACCCACGTCTGGGTCCTCAGCCAGACCGTGTTGGTTTAATAGCGAGTTCTATTTTTGAGTGCCTTTTCGGTGCGACCGACACACAGGCAAGCCGTTCGCAAAGATTGGTTCGCATTCCCCCACAATCACCGGGTGCGGACCCCGGGTTCGCCGCGGAGTTCATTCCAATCAGCGGCGGAGAGAGACAATGAAGCGGTCAGGGGCGGCTGAAGAGGCCGGGCGTCGTATTGATTGAGGTTTGGAGAAAGATGAGTTATTTGTGTCGGCGTCTGAATCTCAAGGAGGTAAAAACTTTTCTGGCTGATTGCTTTTTCACACAGCGAGATGCTCGAAAAATCAATGGCGAAGGGCCGGAGCACGGTTCGATAGACCATTTAGCTAATCAACATTTCATGTGTTATTAGAAACAAAAGCCACGGGACGTAACAGAGACGAGACAAGGCATAATAATTGGATGATAGTTTAAATATAACTGACGCTAAACATTTCTTGGGCGGAGCCCTGAGAACCATTGGGACATACTGGTATCAAAGGGTTATTAATATACGTTTTTTGTAAGTTTTAATCATGTCGGTCAAATCTGGGCAAAGTTCAGTAAGGGGGTCACATTCAGGGGAAATGTAACAATTTAACACTTGTCTTTAATTTTGGTTAAAAACTAAACAAATAAATATGTAGTCAAGTTATTTGTCTAATGACTTTCTACATCTTTTTTAATTTTTAGAGAATTTCCTGTTCCTCAAAAATCGGATTTTTGGTCACTTTATTTCAGTTTTCCCCTTCAAATCGGATCTAGGTCTTTTGAAAACGTTAAAAAATATTGTTGAACACTGTTGTATACAATTTGTTTTTCTGGATTTTCTTTCCAAAAAACTTAAAATACATTTCTATATTATATTTCATTTCCCTTTTCATTTTTACGTTACAATGTTTCATTTCGTCATGGTGTGAATTTATTGTTTGGGAGTTCCAAATATTCAAATTTCACTCATTTTCTACTCACCCTCATGTCGATTTAGGGTTGGAATAATCTCACACGCTCTTGTAATAGTGTTTCCTGTCTGTTTAGCATGTTAGCCTTTTAGCTTCTGCTACAACGACTTGTTTAATTTTTTTGTAGACTTCATTACAACTGGGACGTTACAGACGAGCAGTACGGAGCTATTTGGACGTTTTTAAGTGTCTTATTGGACGAAGATGAAGACCAAGACAACTGAGCTCCAGTCGCTACATTAAAATGAACAAACATTTTTGCCTATAACTCTAAAAAGGAACATATTACTCTGAAAATAATCCCAACCCTTAGTCGACGTGAAGGCCAAGTGGACATTATTGTTGTTCATTTATCAGTCTATAATCTTTCTTATTAAACTTCACGGGGATAAGTACTTGATATTTAGAGACACTCACCATCATGACACCGATGATGAATATATATATTTAATCAATAGTCTACTGGTGAGTGTTCAGCGGAACCAAAAAAGTTCCCTGTAGAGTTGAGACGATGCCAACAGTGCTGCTAAAACAACTGCATTATGCACCAGCAGCTACCACCCAGCGTTGATGTTACAGCTGAGCCCCCCTTTATCCCCTCTCAAATAAGAATCACTGTAACAGGTACGGGGGTCCCCCTCCCAACCAGCCCAGCTATCGCCCACCGTCCCAACCAAAGCTGATCTTAATTAGCCAGGAGTCACCGCTGGCCCATAATGAGCCGCGGTGAGTGTAATGTCATGGCGAGGATGTAGGGGTGTTTTTTTTTCGGAGCGGGGTGTCGAGTGAATTATGGATTTTAAACCATCTGGCAACGCAGGAAGGGAGAAGAGAACCTGACGCACGACTTTAACAAAGATGTGGTGTCAGAGGGAGTGAGAGGGGGCGTGTCCCGGATCACAGGCGTGAGTGATGGCGAGCGTGACGGAGCCTTTGTGCGCCGTGATGGGTCGGGTTATTCACAGCTGCGGCAGCACCCCCAAATTGTTCTTTTATATTCTTTTATTCTGCTTTATTGCAGCCAGAGGGGTCCGGGGGAGATGATTAACCGACGGCACAACAAGGCCGACCCATTGTCCACCTTTCCTTCTCAATTTAGACGCCATCCATTTATTCCCTGTGTAATGCAAATGCAAGCCGGGGCTGCTTGGTTAACTTTGCCGCCGCTGCTCAGGACCCAGCAAATTAGCTGGAATAACAGGGAAGGGTAACAAAAAAATGGGGGGGAGAGATCCAGGAGTCCGTGGACCACACGCGTCAAACTCATGGCCCCTGGGCCAGATCTAACCTGCCATTTCACCTTTACCTGGCCCGCCGTATGGTCGGCTCAAATTAAGGTATATTAAATGTTCATGTCAATACTGTGCCCTACAAAAAAGGCAGTGTTTAAGATAAGGAACATTGCTTATCGATGGCAACAATAATAATGAGGCTTCCAATAAACTAAGAGGATTTTGCGCCCCTAGTACAGTTGTATGAAAAAGTTTGGGCACCCCTGTACGTTTTCATGATATTCCTTTATAAATCACTGGTTGTTTGGATAAAAAAAAATCCAGTTAAATATATCTTATAGGAGACAAACAAAGTGATATTTGAGAAGTGAAATACAGTTTATATGATTTACAGAAAGTGTTCCTGTAATTTTTCTAAGTGTAATTTTTATATAAATCCTTTGTTTTTGTATTTCTTATGGTTATAGTTAAATCTTTGTTTTGTATCGTTTTGCATGTCCTTTTCATTTTCAGTTGGATTTCTGGTTCTTTGACTTCTTCTTAGTATCCCTTCTTCTTCTTCTTGGGTTCCAGCAATGGCCTCTTCATTTTCCTACCTACAAGTTTGAAATGTTTTTTCTGACATATTTAGGTAATTTGCTGACCAACTACTGAAACCATCCAAAAAAATGATTAATTATTAGAATGAAAAATAATAATCCTTAGAAATATTAGCCATATACACAACTTTTAATTCACCTATACAGACTTTAAATTGCATAAAAACACACAAATATGGATTTATTACTTCTGGAATGTCGTTTCTCTTATTTTTACATCTAAACACCTTAATATCTTATAAACATAAATGGTTTGATCACATGATACAAACACAGACGACTCAAAACAGGAATACATTGAAATAAATACCAGATAAATGTCCGTTGCAATTACTGTGACGCTCGTAATAAAGATTGTTTTTAACGTCTCCGTTAGTTCACTGTAACTAATACAAGGACCCAAGTGGTTTTCTAGCGACTGCTTTACTTGTAGTTGTACTTGTTAAGTCCACCGAGAAAACTTTAAATTGTACGTATTAAACATTAATAAATTATTTAAAATGAGAAATACAAAAACAAAGGATTTATAAAAAAAATATAAGAACCGCAGTTACAGACACTTTGGTAAATATATACTTTGTTCGCCCCGTTACTTAGTCGACTGATGTATTTTGGCCTCATGTGATTTAGTTCCACACCCCTAATGTAGATATAATTTAGGACTTTTTTTTGGGCTTCATTAACCAAGTCATTGACTCCTGTTTTCCACCTTTCTAACTTCTTCCTACCACCTCTCTGGTCCTCCATCTGGTGTCCATTCTGCAGCTCCAGCAGCCCCCTTAGGGAGGCGAGAGGCGGGGGTACGCCAGAATAAAACCCACAGCCAGCTGAACAAAACCCTCTCACAGGGGCTCCTCCTGCCTCGCCGTGGACTCGGCTAAGATAAACTTTTCGTAGCAATTACGGTGTCGGAAAACGAGTGGCACTCTTCCAGACACCCACCGGCGGCACCAGAAGCGCCGCGAGTGCCGACACACTCACCGTCTCTAGGAAGTGAGCCTGACAGGAAGTGGCTTAAATACTAAAGTTTGCACATCTGACATCTTTAGTTTGACAGGTTCAGTACGAGTTAAATAAAGGTTGCGTTCTCCCATATAGTGTGGCAAACTTTAACGTTAAGTATTCATTTCGATGACTTGCTATTCAGAATTCACGACCAGCAGTCAGAATTAAAACTACATCCGCACACAGAATCATGATTACAAATGACTTGATACACTTATTACAGCACAAAGAAAGGACCCCCCCACACGCACACCCCCGACCTCTCAACACTCACGATGACACTTAGACACAAGCACATGCTTTGTGTGGCACATCATCTAATTAAGTCAAAAGGATTTCATGGAGATCATTAGAAAGTCTCTTCTTCAGATTAGATGCATGATCAGTTTCAAGGAAGAGACTTAGTTGTGGGTACCAGCTAGCTGGCTAGCATTGGCCGCCTATAGTTGCTATACGAGTTAGATTGATTTAAAGTAGACGATCTTTCCCACTTCTATTTCACCCCTTAACTCACTAACTGAGACAAAACACAGCAATTTGTAGCAAGAATTACACTTCGGACTTTATAAAGGACAGGAAACTGCAATAACTGTTTTTTTGCCTCTACAAAAAGACCAACACCAGCCAACAAAGCCCATGTATTTGACTGATGACTGTTTATGGAAAGGGGCAGGCCTTTAATTAGTCAGGGGTCTCGGGGGACCCATCATCACGGGGGAATCTTGCCCCTCTTTATTAGGCCATTTTCATATTGACTAGCGGAAAGACATACGCAGAGTGAGGCAATTTTGGTTTTACCTCAGACCAGACACCAGCTCCCGGTGAATATGCATGTCCGGGGGTTGTGGGGCGAGAGGGGGGTCCGGGAGAGCCGTGACAGAGGTGATGGACGACTGTTTTTTTTTGGGCATCATCTGGGGTCCTCTCGCGCTGGAACAAAGGGGTTTTTGCGAGTTCCTGAGGAGTTAATGAAGAGGACGTGTCTTGTAACAGCAGTGAATTAGTGATCTGCCAAACAAAAGAACAGGAAAAGTATAGTCAGGAGGATGTGAATTAGCGGTATTTAAATCACCTCTTATTTTAACTTGGTAGTTATGGTTACGACCAAATCTGAGGAAACAAAAGAGCCTTTTTAGAAAAATTTGTGTATTCTTACAACAATGTGGCTTTTCTTGTAATGTAATTTACTTTCAATTAAAGTGGGGAATCATACATTTTTTCTAGATTTGAAAGTCAATTACATGTTTTAGGTTCTGATTAATATACCTTTGACAAATAGACATATAACGTGTATCTTGGTTTCATCTAAAAAAAACAACAATAGAAAACACATAGGATTAGATTATAAGCAAATATATTTACTTTATATGGTTATTATAAGTTAGTTTCTATCTGAACCTTTTGAAAAGGTGCACAAAACTGCGCCTAAAGAATGAATGCAAAATTTGGAAAATCCGAAATTACAGAGATTTATTATTGTGTTTTATTAAAAAGAAATGATTGTGATTCTATAGTTATAAACGTCTTCTTTGAGTATAATTTTGGGCCTAAATTTTGTCAGACTAAGTTATAGCAGTATCAATTTAAGTAAGTAAGTAAGTAATATTTATAGAGCGCTTTTCAAGACCAGGGTCACAAAGCGCCTAAACAATCAACACAATACTCAATAAAATATATACTTAAAAGGTAATTTTAGGGCTAAATTGTGTGGTAGAGTGCATTCATTAGTGGGTTAGAAAGGGGTGTTACGTTTGCAAGTTCTAAGAATCACCGTCATAGCAATATTTGTTTGTATTTTAGACAAAATAAAACTGGTTGCGTAGTGGTGAGGACCCTGTACCTTTACTCAACTGAATTATAGCAGTTTTATATTAAGGTATGATGTGTTTTTGTGAAGTGTTAGTGTAGGTATGTTCTTTCTCAGTTGTTTTCTAGTAGCTTCTAAACTCATTTAGGATAAGCATCACACATTTGTGATGTTAACGTTCTCAAAACCTCGGAATAAAAAAAAAAAACAGAAGCCCAGCTTTAAAAAAAACAACCCTACATTGGATGTGGGTGTTACTGTTTGAATTTACATAAACTTATATAAGGTAGGAGGGTCAACATGTGACAACACTAGCCTCTTGTTAGCCGAGCATCTCCCAGGCACAGAAAAAAAAAAGACTAAATTAGAATACACAATCTACGTATTTCTGTCAACGTCGCATTATTTTCCCAGAATAAAAGTACCAGGGGTGTGAACCCATCAAACCGCCAGACATTAATTCCCCGCCAAGGACGGACATGGTCTCGAATTTCATCCGTGAACATATCAGAAAGCTGCTTTAATTAAAAAAATCAAAATGAATATATTTCTCTGACTCTTGGAGTTTTTCAGCTGCTCACTTCAAACACTCCGTCAAGAGCTGGTTAATCATCGAGCATGTATTTGGAGCTTGTTTGGGAATGGAGAGATTAAGGGAAGAAGGACCGTGTGCTGTCAAGTGCTAGCCTTGGAGAGACCTGAGGTGCATCTTTCAGGGCTCAAGTGGTTTCCGCCGAGAATCAAGCCTCCACGAAAACCCCCGGATGCAATTACACCGAGGGATTATGTCCCCAACGCCACACTGGGATAAACATAAATTGGACACAGTGTGTGTTTAAGTGTTTTTTTTTTTGTTTTGTTTTTTTTTGGGATGGGGCTTATTATTGGCAGCTGATTCCCCTCGAGGTTTCTGTTTCATCGTGCGGCCCCGTTTCCTGTTTAGGTGGCAGCCAGTAAAACAACATGTCCAGTGATCATGAAAATCTTTATTTTTCCATGAAAGACGACTAATGAAGGACTGTTTAAAGTCACTTTAACAGTGTTTGCCAACATCAATGGGTTATGAGGCTAGTTATTCTAGTGCTAAACTGCAGTTTTTTGGAAGTGAGTTACATTTGGGAAACTTAATAGTGTTGTAAAGGCAGGAACCCAAGTTTTGTTTATTTGCTCACTGCAAGTGTTTTACCCAAAATACAAATTTTCTTGACGACTTAAGGTTAGGATTATGGGAGTAATTTGTCTTTCTTGGAGTTATAGACGGAAACGTATGTCCATTTGAAAGTTGCGAATGGGGCTACATTTTTTTGTCCATAAAAAATACACTTAAAAACATCCAAATACATGTTTCCCATCCGCGTAGCAAGTAAGCCTTTTAGCTTTTGCTACAAACCAGCTTCAAAATAGGAACTTCCTCTTGTCGAGGCATTTATACAAGATGGACATCATAGACATTGAAGAGGTATTTGGAGGTTTTTAAGTCTGTCTTTTTGGACAAAGAAAATTAAGCTCGGTCAAATGGACATACACCCATTAGGATGAGTAGAAAATGAGTGAAATGTATCCCTTAGATCTTATGTATATTTTAATTTAGGAGTTGAATATACACATTTTCTTCCTTCGTGTTCCCATTTTGAACATAAAAATTGGATTTGTGACACCACCCAGGGAGTCCTCAAATGGAACCAACTGAGCTAACTGAGCTAATGCTAAAAAAGTTTCAATTCATTTTATTTTCAATTCAGTAAAATTAACAAAATAGTTGTGAGAATAAATATTTCGTGGCATGATATTGCAACTTAGAAATGAGGAGATATTCATTTTGATCAACGAAATACATACAAAAAAATTCTTAACCAACATAAGTCAAACAAGCTGCCTACAAGTTATGTTAATCGAAATACTGTTGCCAAATATGTACATTCAAAATGGTACAATAAAGGCAGTTGTCAGAGACATCTCATGATATCGAGGAGGATCAAAAGGCCATCCATTCACCCGCGGCACTTTACTTACAGACTTGAAAGTATGAACACAGTCGAGGAGTTCAAGGTTTTCAACACTGGAAGTTCTTTTCTGCCACTTTTCTACCTTTCTTAAGCATTCAAAGAATCTGCTGATATCTGAAGCCGGCATCACCATAATGCCCTCGAGGTAATCGCTGCCCGGAGGAGTCGAACATCCCAGTGGACCGGAGCAAATAAGGACAGACACCCTCTAGGACAAGCCTTCCCCAGTGGACTTTTAAGTCCATTGAAAGATAAAGATTGGTGTGGATCTGACGAGAGACCCCGCAGTGGCAAAGCTACCAGATATTGATTCATCCACGAGGTCTTTTCACAGTCTGGGGAAGTTCAATGAAGAAATAAATAGTCGTGTTTGAAGACAGCGGTCCCTAAACATTTTTTTTAAAGACTGGTTAATATTCAGAAATACTTCACTTGTCTCTAAGGCATGGCCAATAATTACAACAAAATAAAATGTAGTATTTTGTTAATATTAGGGGGTGTATTGGCAATAACTTACTTCCGATATTTATCAGGAAATAAGGGCAATTACACGATATACTGCGATACTGTAGTAACAAGGATATATTTGTAGTATTGCCGAGTGCTTGACTCATGGCGCCAAAAATCTACACTAGACCGCATGACTCTGGATGAAGTCATACCTTCCGTCATTTGTTTTGAAACCAAACACAAAAAAAACAAACAAGCTTGAAAAGCTGGAGGAGCCGACTGTATCCCCTTGTCCTCAGTCATCGCCAGGATTTCATTGATTAATTGCAACTTAAAAAAATATAAGACTGTTCATATTTTCATGTTAATTGTAAATAACAAAATCCAATTATTTTATTTAATACCGTAATTTCCGGACTATAAGTCGCAGTTTTTTTTCATAGTTTGGCCGGGGGTGCGACTTATACTCTGGAGCGACTTATGTGTGAAATTATTAACACATTATTACCGGTATATCATTTCACATGTTATTTTCACATAAACCCAAGAGGGCGCTCTAGACTTGTGTTGATAATTTATTAAAATAATTAAAATAATATTTTTATTTTAAATTGCCTTTTAAGATGACATGTCTGTTCTTGGTGTTGGATTTTATCGAATAAATTTCCCCCAAAAATGCGACTTATACTCCAGTGCGAAATACAGTACACTTTATTAGAATATAATCCATAAAAAAGAAAACCTAAAAATATAAATCAGTAATGTCAAATATCAATACAGTATTTTGGGAAAAAAAATGTCAAAAATATAAATAAACGCAATAAATTGTGTATTATTGACAGTTGTAAAGAAAATTCTGCCTTTTCTCAAAATAAGGACTGACGACACCCTTTAGGGTTTATTAAGTCTTTTGAAAGGTTAAACATTGTTCGGACTCAGATCATGAATAAAGGGGAAATAATGCGAGTGGTTTATTCTTCCTGTACGGCCCGGTACAGACCTAACTCTTGGCCTAACTCTTGGGACCGCTGTTCAAAAGGTTTCAGGACTGGTGAGTCATTCTTCTAAGCTACTACTGTATAATGTCGGTTCTTCCAAGCATTCGTCCATCGATCGTTCCTGTGGGGGGAATTAGAGAAACTACCCACAACATTCGGTCATCCTCCCTCGTGATCATCCGTTACAGTGAACAGCTGAGGCGCCGACTTGCCAAATTCCACGCTCAAAAGTTGATTACCCAAATTATTGTCCATTTTGATTGTTTGCAAATCTGCTTGAGTTGAGTTATAAGAGTTTTCCACATGAATACAACAACACAACTTGGGGAATTTTCTTTTAAGAAACTGATTGCCAAGGCATAGAAGTAGAGAATGTTTTGTACCCACAGCTAGGTTAATAACTGATAAAAAAAAAACCTGGTAGGCACCGCCAGCAATAAAACACCAAAAAAAGGATGACGGACTTCTTATTTCGAACATCAAATTGTGGTTTTTCATTTTGTGCTGCTTGATTTACTCAAACATGATACACCTGAGCCATCGAACGGGCGAGCTCTTGGGGGGTGCGGGGGGTGAAATTTCTCGCTGTCACGGACCCAGACGTGCAGCCGAGTCCGAGCGCCGGGCTTAAGGGCGCCGCGGTAATCAAAGGCGGAGGACGTGGAGCGCTGAAGGAGGCAGAACTCCCCTCCAGTGGGCGCCGGAGAGAAGCCCCCTCTGCACCCACTGCCTTTTAATTAGGCTCACAGCAGGACCATCGCACACACGCCACTCATCACACACACACACACACACACACACCGATACCTTCTCCACTTTATTATTCCTTTGTCAACTCTGCTCGCTATTAAATGGGAGATGTTGTCAACGACTCTTATTGTTCTCTTATTATTTAAATTATTGGATTTTTTTGGCTCAAAGAGACGTTTTTTTTGGGGTATAAACACATTATCGCAAAGGATTAAGGATTCAGATGATCTTTTTAAAATTCCTCAGTTGTTGTTATTTTTTATTATTAGACTCATTTTGGACAAAATCTCAACTTTTTAAATTCTCCGTTCATTGGAAAACTTTATCTACTTAATTCAAACATATGGATCTGTCTTTGTATTTAAAAAGAGAAGACAAACGACTGAAAAAAGTAACAAATAACATGTCAATATTCAATGTAAAAAAGATGAACTCAGCTCTGTTAGTTAAATATATATCCTGGGGGGGGAAACGCAATATTTAAGTGTATCTAAATTTTCTAACACATCTCCTTTAAGAAACATTTTAAGATGTTTTTATTTGTTCAGGCTTTTCCTTGATTTTCTGGAACTCCTGTTGTGTTATCAGTTTTATCTTGATCTTTAAAGTATATACTTTATTGAATATTGTTTTGATTGTTTAAGCTCTTTCTGGTCTGGAAAAGCGCTATACAAATAAAAATGACTTACGTACTTACTTAATAAAGTACCGGTATACATTTGTGAAAAATAAGTCCTATATGAATATAAAAAGTTACATCTATCTAAGTTTAATTACGTTTTTTTTAAAGTTTTTATTAAATCAACTTCATTTAAAAAAAATCTTCATCATAAAGTTTGTATTTCTTTTTCTTTATAATGCAACGTAAAATTCAATTTATCTTAACTCGGTCGATGGCATTTAATTTTTAATATTTTTAATATTTTCCTGTGACCATTGTGTGCCGACTGGGGGTCAGAAGAAGAGGCTAATGTCGTATTGAGCAGTGGACAGACTGCAGGTCAAGAGGCTGTTCAGCTGCTCCCACACCTGAGCCTAAAAAAAAAACAAACAATGGCCACACCCCTCGCACCCCCACTCGTCACCGCCATTACGTAGTTCGTTCTCTCACCCATGCGTCATATTCGGTAACTTTCCACAAAGGCTGACGAATCTGTGACGAGACGCCTGATCCCGACTAAACCCTCCTACATGCGTTCACCGTCTTTTTTTTGTTTGCCATAAATTTAAACCGAAATACATCTGCGGTGAGTCACGACAAATGTGGTCACGTGATCACTCGTTTAAACAGAGTTTTCTCAAATTAATCATGCATGAGATGTAAATGTTCTTTGTTTGAAAATAAGGCACATGGGATTTTTTTTAGCTGTTCAAATTCAATCATCAGTTTTGTATTTTTAGGAGAACAAAAGAAAACTTTGAGCTTCATTCATTTAAAATTGGTGATCATTTGCTTCATCAACATGCAGAAGAAATGTGAAGACAAATAAAACAATGTCAAAGTCCTAAATAAATTAAAATAAATAAAATAATTTTATTTAAAATAAAATAAAAACTTATATCACCAAAAATAAATTGTTCTCATTGAGTTCTTGTCTGCTCTAGATGCAAATATCCTCAATAGTGTTACATTTTTTAATGTCTTCACTCAAATCGTTTGATGATCATGAACCAACATTTATTTCCCATTTTAAAGCCAATGTGAACAATTTTCAGGACTGAAACCACTTATTTCAAGATGTAAGCTGAAGAGAAACTATTAAAACAGACATAACTTCTGTAAAATTAAAAGCAGAAATATATTGATAATATTGTTTCTGGCTCCCCCTGTGTCGGAACAGTGTAACTGCAGTATCGTTGAATCTCCGTTGCCACATACCGAACTGCATTTGTTTATAGAACAAGAGAAAGCCTCTTATTGGGCTTTTGATTTTCTCTTTTAATTTACTAGTAACTTAAAAAAGGTATCACAGAACAAAACTCTTCTCTGACCTACTGCTGTGATGACTACTGTTACGATTTAATTTTAATTAGAAAAAGTTACTTTTTCTGAGATTAAATAAAAGCACAAGAGAAGAAAATGCAGAAAATTGAAGTAAAATAAAAGAAGAATCACATACCTTCGACAGAGAAGAACATGGAGTAATCCCATAGAGGTTTGTATTTACCACAAAGTTCTCTAAAAGAGCAACAAAAACAAAAATAAAAATCACAAAAACAATGCATTTGACCACATTAAAGTCAACTACACAAATAGCCCCTTGTTTAACTGCCAAGCAACTTAAAGAGAAAATACATTTAAAGACGTTATTTTTTTGTAAATTAACTGAGATTAAATCACTACCTGGCAACAGGTGTGGATGTCAACAACAATCAACGCTGCTCGCGACCACCGGGTGTCACTCTAAAACTGATCCGTGTGCTACAAACTGCTAGGAAGGAACCATGCATCTCCAAAAGCGCCCGAAACGCATAAAAAAACAATCAATAAACACAAAAATAAATAAAGGAAACAAAATTAAGACTTTAAATGAAAAGTTTACGTTTAGTTAACCAACATCAAAGAAATGTTGGAGAGACTTAAACTACATTTACATTTTCGGAAGTTAAATTAAATTCATTTTTTTGTGTCGTGTATATAATTCAAATAAATATGCGGTAGTTTTAACATTGAAACTGCTCAATAATTAAACTTGAAAAAAAAGAATGAAACGTATATAAATACGTTAATAAACATGGTAAAAATCTAAAATATTTATTTGATTTTTACTATATTTCCACTAACAGTTAAAAATGTTTGTATTGTAAATACTTTAAATATATGCGAATAAATCTTTTCTAAGTAAGTAAGTAAGTAATTTATATTTATAGAATGCTTTTCTAGACCAGGGTCACAAAGCGCGTTAACAATCAAAATAATACTCAATAAAATATATACTTAAAAGATCATGATAACACCGAGAAAGTCAGGGAAAAGCCTGAACAAATAATAAAGTCTTAAGATGTTTCTTGAAGGAGTCAGTAGACTCCATTAAGCGTTAAGGGTAAATCTGAAGGACTACTCCAGAAGTACCTCAAACTACGGTGGCCTCAGAAGGACCTTAGACCAATCTCACAACAGCTATTTAATAGATACATTTTTTTTGATGTTGTAATTTATTTTGAAAGGCAACAGCCACAGCGGTAGAAATAATTCACATAAGACCCTCCAGCCATCACCAACAATGGGCCCTAGAACCTTTTTAAATAAAGAAGTAAACTAAAAATATCAGCTCTTGTTTAAAAATAAATAAAATGAACTCAAAGGGCTTGCATTTGTGATGTTTTATAAACTTGATATGTGGACTTATTTAGTGCTTAAACTTCTTCAACTTGGATTCCCTCACTCGTGACCCCGCCTCGCCTCCATCAGAGGGCACCGAAGCGGGACATGGCTTTGGCCCTGACCCCCAGACCTACCTGCATGTTTTGTTTGGCGCTGGTGGATCAGATGTTTTCAGTCATTACGCCGCCTCTCATTAGGTCGTCCGTCTCGTTCGAACAAACCTAATGAGACATTGTTTAATGTTCAGAGTCCCTCCTCGCCCCTGATGTGTGTGTCGGGGTGTGTGGATCCAAATTACCCCGCCGTCTGATTCCGGGATAGCACCTGGTACCCCCTTGTCGCTCGGGGGAGGTAAGCTTAAGGTATCCACAGGGAGAGGTGAAGGTTGGGGGATTTGGGCCCAGCTGGACCCGGTTGAAGAGCTAAACGTTGATTGGGGAAAGGCCTGATGAGAAGAGTTTTTTTTGGGGGGGGGATGAGGAGAGGCGGTGGAGGACTCATGGGGGGGCAGGGGGGGTTCTTTTGTCTGAGGATATGCAGGAGAATCTTTTGGAAAATGCCAGAGGGAAAGTGCTCAGCGAGAGATTAGTTCAAAAGGTTGTGTTTCTAAGAAAGATCCTTGAAGATAAGATCAAATTTGGGAAAATCTTCACTGGGAAAAGTCGCAGAAATATTAGATAAGAAAGTTAAAAAACAAAAAAGTGAAAGAAAATGTTTTAAAATTAACCTTAGAGCTGTTTCCCAATAACACTTTTATAAAAATTATATATAAACTTGTGATTTAATTACTGTGTGATTAAAGCTTCAGTTTCCATTATAAAACACTTTATTTTCAACATTAAATGTGAATAACTATTATCCTTGTTGTTTTTTTTTACCCTTTTATTTTGAAGTGAAGTTTAAAATAATAACAGCCGCACACAACAAAGATGCTGCTGCTTTGAAGTTCTGCTGGAAGATAATAAGTATAAATAAAATTGTGAGCTGGAGAAGAGCGATCCTTAATTTGTTGTTTTCTCAAAGTTTTAAATTTCATATACAAAGAAAAATACTAATACATAATAAATACCTGATATATTACCCTTTCTTTTTGTGCCATTTCTATTTCTATTCTATTTCCTGTGTGCACAAAATGCTAATTCCTTAAGAGTTATGAAGAGACAAATAAAAAGTATATGTATATTTAATGTATACAATAAAGATGTTACAGAAACATAATAACATAAACACAATTAAAGAAACATTAACATCAAAACTAAAGACATGGACAATAATATAAATAATAAAATATTTTAATCTTAATCTTGTCATTCCCTGCTTTTATTTTGGTTTTATTTTGTATTTCTACTTCCTGTTTTGTGTTGTGGCCCATTTGCCGCCCGTGCCATGATATAATTCTGCAGACACCCTTGTGTTATCTCAGGGTCAAGGTGACCCTAAGACTGAAAACAAATGTGTTTCTTGTATCCCTTGTGTTGTCTCTGGATCAAGGTCCTCCACCACTGCATATGTATTCATGGAAGCCAGGGAGGACGTTCATCTCGACCCAGAGGCAACACAAGGGATACAAGAAACACATTTGTTTAAGGCCCTTTGGGTCACCTTGACCCTGAGATAACACAAGGATTAAACATGAATTTAATTTGTCACGACAGTTCACAACGAAAAGATTAAACATACATACACATTATTTTAAGGAATATTGTACAGATATTAAAATAAAAATAAATAGTATTGATAATTGAAAAGTAATACATTAAAAAACATTTAAAAAAAAAAACACAAATAATGATAAATAAATTGAAAAAAATAAACAAAGTGCACACACTACAGAAGTACAAAGGGGAATTAAAAATTATATTATATGGATAAAGATGGAATAAAGTTCATCAAGTTTTTTAGTTTATACAGCTTTAATTATATAGTTAAGATAGAACATAAGATGTATGTTAAGAACATATTTCTAAAATTAAAATAGAAACTTTATATTTGACATAAATGGCCCCAAATCACAGTGAATTACACTAAAATCCATATAACAATAAACAACAAAATATCAATCAAATGTGTCAAAGAGACGGTCAGAAATAAGTGTTGAAAGACCCCCCAGGCCTGCGGCCCTGTCTCCACAAGAGTTGACCCCTGGTGACCCCCTGATTAAGATTAATGTAAATTCTGAACCGAAAATTGACCAAAATCAGTTCAAATATTTGCTGATAAGTACCGGAAAATACAACTTTATCCAGTCAAAATCATCAGTTTTCCATCCCAGAATATCAAGTGCCGCCGCATCATTAAAGCCTCTCGACTACAGATGAGAATAGAATCCCACGTCTCTCCGACCGTCAAAAAAAAGGGGTTCCAAACATCAGCTGCAGGTGCGAGGCTTGAACGCCGGGGACTGACAGCGAGTTCAGAAACGATGAGGCTGCAGTCGTGCGGCGCTCACTTGAGTGAAAACACTTGAGGGCATTTCGTCATTAAGCCTCATGAGAGACAGATGCGACCGAATCAAGAGACGAGCACGGAATTGAAATTCATCACCTAAATGAAGGGAGACATTTATCTTCTTCTCCGCTCTTTATCTGAGCTATCAGGCAAGATACATTGATTTATGCTCTCTTTAACACTCGCTCGTTCATTTGATTTTGTTAGCGTTAGATTTGGAGCTGATGTCAACCAGTCGTCTTGTAAAACTTTCATCTTAATATGTGTTTTAGCAGATGGATGGATGGATGGATGGATGGATGGATGGATGGATGGATGGATGGATGAATGGATGGATGGATGGATGGATGGATGGATGGATGGATGGATGGATGGATGGATGGATGGATGGATGGATGGATGGATGGATGGATGGATGGATGGATGGATGGATGGAAGGATGGATGGGTTGATGATTGGATGGCTTGGCAAGTTATGGGATGGATGGATGGATGGATGGATGGATGGATGGATGGATGGATGGATGGATGGATGGATGGATGGATGGATGGATGGATGGATGGATGGATGGATGGATGGATGGATGGATGGATGGATGGATGGATGACTTGGCAAGTTATGGGATGGATGGATGGATGAATCGAAGGATGGCTGGGTTGATGATTGGATGGCTTGGCAAGTTATGGGATGGATGGATGGATGGCTTGGCAAGTTATGGGATGGATGGATGGATGGATGGATGGATGGATGGATGGATGGATGGATGGATGGATGGATGGATGGATGGATGGATGGATGGATGGATGGATGGATGGATGGATGGATGGATGGATGGATGGATGGATGGATGGATGGATGGATGGATGGATGGATGGATGGATGGATGGATGGATGGATGGATGGATGGATTATCTTGTTTAAAATATAACGAGCATACAACAAGGGGAAAGCAGCTCAGCAGCTCAAAAGTCGGGGTACATTTATTTTTCCCTAAACACTCAAAGCTTCCTCACAATATTTTGAAGAACATCAACCATATATTTTACAAGAGATTGTGCATCGTGGGCTATCATTAAAAAACATTATTTGTGTTCACAAGACCTGACTGATGTTGAACTTTAGTTTTGTGGCTCTTTTATCTAGAGACGTTGACCTCTGGGCTTTTTTTCAACTTTGTCCAATGAATAAGGTTGATTTTTTTTTGGTTTGGGCAACATTTGTTTGTTTTTTTTCACATGTTCCCCTGATATTGAACCTAAGTTTAGCGGCATTTTTTTTGTTTATTTTGGGGCATTTTATCAAGTTTTTCCAATAAAAATATTTCGATTTTTTCTTTTCAAATTTTTAGAACTTGAGAAAATCATATTTTGTTTAACATTTATGCACCATTTGTTTGTGTTCATGTGATCGGCCTGATATTGAAGTTTAGATTTGTTTTCACTTTTAGAGACATTTTTGGTCATTTTTTCAACTTTTTGTAATTAAAAAAGGTATTTTTTTCAGTTTTTAAAAGACTTTACAAATCACATGTTTAATGTATGTGCAACATTTGTTAATTTTCACGATCCTCCTGATATTGAACTTTAGTTTTGTGGCATTTTCCCCCAATTTATAGAGACGTTGATTTTTGGCCATTTTATCAACATTTTTCAATTAAAAAGGCCGATTTTTTTTCATTTTTTTTAGACTTGAGAAAATCATATTTTTGACATTTGGGCAACATTTTATTGTCTTCACATGATCCGCCTGATATTGAAGTTTAGATTTTTTACCTTTTCTTTTAACATTTTTAGATACATTGATTTTTGGTAATTTTTCAACTTTTTGTAATGAAAATATGTTTTGTTTTTTCCTTTTTTTTAAACGAATATAGAAATCACATTTTCAATGTTTGCGCAATATTTCTTTGTTTACTCAGGGTCCCCCTGATATTGAAGTTTAGATTTGTGACTTTTCTTTTTCCATTTTGAGAGATATTGATTTTAGTCATTTTTCAACTTTTTCTAATGACTTTAGAAATCACATTTTCAACGTTTGAGCGGAATTTTCTCCCAATTTTTAGAGACGTATATGGCTGAGCTTTTAAAAAGTAATACTTTTGTGTATTCATTGGTCTTTTGTCCTGAAAAACAGATTAAAAAGGTTTCATTATTTTCATTTTAAAAGCGTCTAAAAACCCAATAAAATGAAGAAATATTCAGAACGAGCTGCTCCTGAAGGCATCGTTTTGACGGCGAAGACTCTCTTGTCCAAACACAGTGTCGTCTCATTAGCTCTGAATTATGTCGCCTCATGCTCCAGGATCTAAGCTGCGTCTCTGCCTGGATTAACTCACTCCTTAATGTGTGGTTCGTGTGAGACGAGACAGTTGAACACGAGTCAATGAAGGAAATACATCTTCTAGGAAATACTCAAAAGAATGAACGCATCGTTCAGAATATTAACACGTGTGAGGATTTTATCAGAAACATTTTTTTGAATTTTGGTTTTCTACTCTGAACATCTGACAGAACAATGCTACTGAGCTTCATGGAGTAATACTGCAAAGCCTCGCTGATAACTATGGAGCTTCAAGGAGTAATCATACATTGGCTCACAAAGTAATACTACAAAGCCTCACAGATTAATACTACAAAGCCTCACAGATTAATACTATGGAGCCTCACTGAGTAATACTACCAAGAGTAATATTAAAAAGGCTCACGCAGTAATACTACGAAGTCTCGCGCAGTAATATTACAAAGGCTAACGCAGTAATACTACGAAGGCTCATGCAGTAATACTACGAAGACTTGCACAGTAATACTACAAAGGCACGTGCAGTAATACTACGATGGCTTGTGCAGTAATACTAAGAAGGCTTCTGCAGTAATACTACGAAGGTTCCTGCAGCAATACTACAAAGGCTCGAGAAGTAATACTACAAAGGCTCGCTCAGTAGTACTACAAAGTCTTGCGCAGTAATACTACGAAGGCTTGGACAGTAATACTACGAAGGCTCCTGCAGCAATACTAGGAAGGCTCGAGAAGTAATACTACAAAGGCTCGCTCAGTAGTACTACAAAGTCTTGCACAGTAATACTACGAAAACACTACGGGCAGTAATAGTACGAAGGCTTGTGCAGTAATAATTAGTAAGTAATAAGTAGTAATTTAAACAATTTCCCGAAGGAGACCTCCTGAGGGATCAATAAAGTTTTACCTTACCTTACCTTACCTTACCTTAATAATACACAGGCTTGGGCAGTAATACTACAAAGGCTTGGGCAGTAATAGTACGATGGCTTGCACAGTAATAATACACAGGCTTGGGCAGTGATAGTACGATGGCTTGCGCAGTAATAATACACAGGCTTGGGCAGTGATAGTACGATGGCTTGCGCAGTAATAATACACAGGCTGGGGCAGTAATACTACGAAGGCTTGCGCAGTAGTATTACAAAGTCTTGCACAGTAATAACAACAAAGGTTTGTACAGTAATACTACAGAGGCTCGCCCAGTTATACTATAAAGTCTTGTGAAGTAATAATAATAAGTCTTGTGCAGTAATACTACAAAACATCGTTAGACACGAGTTATACTACCAAGACTTGCGTTGTTGTTTACCAACATTTTAAAATAGTAGTGAGTAGAGTAGAGTGTACAACATCATTTCGGTTCATGGTCATCAAGTACAACCACAGTTAATACAGAAGTCTTACCGTTTATCTTTGAAGAAATTAAAATGATTTTAAACGCGTCTAATAGTACGAAAACTAAAGAGTTGATTAGTATTTATCAACACAGAGTATCTTCTAAAGCTGCGTTGACAAATAATTCAACTTAATTTCCCATAATGCACCACACCTATCTGGTCAATGACCAACAATACCTGCCATCAATCTAAAATGACAGCCACAGAAATATTGATCAGTGGTGATGTTTCCGTCAGATTTGACGTCTCGCTGACAGCAGGCGACGCTAACAGCTGCTGAAAGGTTAGACCGGCCACTGTTTTCCGGTCTCTGACCTTTATTGGAAGTGGGTTTTTTTTAGGACTCATCCCAATATGGATCTGGCTTTTTTCTCTTTCGGCCGGGTCAGGACCCTGCTGACCATAACACGCACCGGACAGATGGCGGGGCAGACCGGAGGAAGGTACTGGTCCCTGAAGCCCATCAAACACTGTCAGAGGTAAAGTAAACAAAGACACCATCCATCAATCGCTCGTCAAAAGACCAATTATGACGTCCCGGGTCCAATGAAAGATCTGGTCTGGAGCCCTGAGGTCCGGTAAGTGGATAATAATGCTAAAGATAAGTTAGCGTGTTAGCTTCCGTGCTACTTCTCGTGATCTCGACGATGAATATTTCACCGAAAAATGATTAAAAATAAAACAGAATCATTATATTGAAATCTAAAAAATCGTTGAAAAATCCATGAATATACAACGAGTCGTAGTTTGTGTTGTGAGCTCGTCTAGTAAAAGGTTTATTATTTTATTGGTGATGTTAAGCATTTTTACTGCACATAGTAGTATTTAATTTATATTATTCTTTGTTCTATATGGCCTATGAGCCACATTTTTCCACGCCAAGTCATTTTCTGTGGCCCAAAACTGATTTTACTTACAGGATATACTGTCATTTTTCTTTAAAAATAAATTAAATACTGATTTCAAGAACATTAAAAAACTTGATACATTTATGTAAAAGTGTTCCAGAGTTGCAGTCGTATGTGCCTTAACACAGTATTAACTAGTGATGTGTTGATGAAGCTTCATGAAACAGTGTCATGTTGTTTAGAGGTCAGTAGGTGGCGCCATCAGTTTAAAAAATATGTGATGTTTCATTAGAACAGTTGTTCAAAGAAGCTTCGTGAGACCACGACTATAATCTTTGGTTGTTGATATTGTATAAGTGGTAGGCTAAACATATTGTATTTTAGATTCATTTAACTCTGTGTTTTTATCTTTTTAAAAAAATTCAACATTTTCAACATAACCAATAACTGACTGGCACGGCTACTGTAAAAGCAATATAGACTTTATAAAGCTTCAAAAACGATTTAATAATAAATAGTTAATTAATTATATTTTTCAAATCTGTTCAAATCCAGTGGTAAAGTAACCAGAGCATGTACTAAAGGTGAAAGTCTTAATAAAAAAGTTTTGCTATTTTATTTATTATTATGAATTATTTTAACATATGACAACATCATAACATGTTTTTTTTGTTTAAGGGCCTTTTATTTAGTATTTGTTTTACCTCAAAGGATTTTAGAAGTTAATTGAAAAGATGTAACAAAAAAAAATCATTGTTTACTGTTTTCTTCTATATACATTTAAATCCCAATGGTAGCTTATCTAGCAATATACCTATTTTTTTAATCTTCTTTTTTTTTTTTTTTTTTTTAGGAAAGTCTTGAACAGCTTCCCACCTGATGTTAGAGACTTTAACCATAGTTTTCTGAAGTTAAAGATCAACTAATGTTAATGTTGATTTAAGTGTGTCTTAAATAGATGCTGGAGTCTATTGTATCATCAGTTTGTGTCTGTTTGTACAAAACTCCATTTTCATTGAAATATTGACATTAAAAAAATAATCTTTAACCTCACCCCCTGAAAACACTTTTTCTGGAGATTAAATCGTGTTTACCATAACCACACCCACTCTGCTGTGATTGGTCAAGCATGCAGGTTTGTTACGTGTCATCAATCCCAGAAGTCTCCAACTCCGAGGGACTCATTGTATAAACAAAGCTGGACGTGATTACAGTTGGGAGTGATGCCAGTATTACGTCATAATGAAGTCCACTCGTTCGCCCAGATTTCAGACAAACTTTATAAGTAAATAAGTAAGTAATTTATATTTATAGAGCGCTTTTCCAGACCAGGGTCACAAAGAGCTTAAACAATCAAAACATAAGAAACTCATATTTACAAGAATAAAATTGTAGCTTATTTAGCTTAATAAATGTTATGGCCTAATGACAATTTTTTTTAAGGAATTTTCTCGTCTTTCTTTTTGCTTGACGGCCCCTAACAAAATTTACAGTATTTAATGTGGCCCTTGAATAATTATAATTGCCCACCCCTGCCCTAAAATATAATAAATATGTAAAAAAAAAAGTTTTTTTGCGTCATACATTTTCCCATCGCCGCTTCCATTGTACGTCCCTATAATGACTCGTAACATAATAAAAATATAAATCGGAAGAAATACTTCATTATGTGCAATAATTACCGAATAAAAATTACCTATAAAAATAGTGCACCCCCAAAATTTTAAACCACCTGTTCTCTCTAGTATGACGCTTCAACTACTGTGATTTATAAACTTTAATCTCATTACATTTAAGAATTACTATGGGAATACCATGGTGATTCATGAGACTAGCCCCAGCAGGTTTCAAATTTTGGGGGTGCACTATAAAAATAGGAGTGTGAGAAAATCAATATTTTTCCAGCACTGAATCAATATTTAAAAATACTCTTTGGGTTGCATTTAAAAGAAACATTAAAATCCCCCAAGATCCCGGCGATGACTGAGGACGAGAGGATACAGTCAACTACTTTTAAAGTTGATGTTTGGACTTTTTGGACATACGATTTCGTCAAGAGTCATGTGGTCTGTAAATTCTGCAACACTAGAGTCAAGTACTCGACAATACTACAAATATATCCTTGTTACTACAGTATTACTATATATTGTATCGTTCATACAATAATTCGATTTTCCTTTATAATTAACTAAGCAAATATTCACAAATTGCTCATTTTTGTGTTGCAATTAAACTTTTTTACCGCTAGATGGCAGCTGTCATTACGTTCTCCGCAGTCAAAGGAAACATTTAAATCGCGCAAGTTCCCGGCGATGACTGAGGACAAGAGGATACAGTCGACTCCAGCAGTTTATTAAGCTCATGTTTGGACATATTTTGGTTTCAAAATACAATAATTAGATTTTCCATTTACAATTAACTTCAATATTTGAAACATGATGTGAGTGAGTCAGGAGAGTTTCACATTAGATGCCCTAAAATATTATAAATATGTCTTCAACCACTGTGATTTATAAACTTTAATCTCATTACATTTAAGAATTACTATGGGAATACCATGTTGATTCATGAGACTAGCCCCAGCAGGTTTAAAATTTTGGGGGTGCACTATAAAAATAGGAGTGTTAGAAAATCAATTTTTTTCCAGCACTGTATCAATATTTAAAAATAATTTGGGGGGTTATTTTTTATTGTAGTTCTTTTATGGTTTACTTTATATTTCAATAAAGTAGGTGCAAAATACAGTAATTGGATTTTCTTTCTACAATAACATCAAAATATTCACAGCTTATTGTTTTTTTGTGTTGCATTTAAACTTCGTCCTCCGCAGTTTAAAAGAAACATTAAAATCTCCCAAGATCCCGGCGATGACTGAGGACAAGAGGAGACCTCCTGAGGGATCAATAAAGTTTTACCTTACCTTACAGTCAACTACTTTTAAAGTTGATGTTTGGACTTTTTGGACATACGATTTCGTCAAGATTCATGTGGTCTGTAAATTCTGCAACACTAGAGTCAAGTATTTGACAATACTACAAATATATCCTTGCTACTACAGTATTACAATATATTGTATCGTTCATACAATCATTCGATTTTCCTTTATAATTAACTAAGCAATATTCACAAATTGCTCATTTTTGTGTTGCAATTAAACTTTTTTACCGCTAGATGGCAGCTGTCATTACGTTCTCCGCAGTCAAAGGAAACATTTAAATCATGCGGCGATGACTGAGGACAAGAGGATACAGTCGACTCCAGCAGTTTGTTAAGCTCATGTTTGGACATATTTTGGTTTCAAAATACAATAATTAGATTTTCCATTTACAATTAACTTCAATATTTGAAACATGATGTGAGTGAGTCAGGAGAAATGAAAATCAATATTTTTCCAGCACTGTATCAATATTTAAAAATACCTTTTTGTGTTGCATTTAAACTTTGTCCTCCCCAGTTTAAAAGAAACATTAAAATCCCCCAAGATCCCGGCGATGACTGAGGATGAGAGGATACAGTCAACTACTTTTAAAGTTGATGTTTGGACTTTTTGGACATACGATTTCGTCAAGAGTCATGTGGTCTGTAAATTCTGCAATACCTGAGTCAAGTACTCGACAATACTACAAATATATCCTTGTTACTACAGTATTACAATATATTGTATCGTTCATACAATAATTAGATTTTCCTTTATAATTAACTAAGCAAATATTCACAAATTGCTCATTTTTGTGTTGCAATTAAACTTTTTTACCGCTAGATGGCAGCTGTCATTACGTTCTCCGCAGTCAAAGGAAACATTTAAATCTCGCAATTTCCCGGCGATGACTGAGGACAAGAGGATACAGTCAACTCCAGCAGTTTATTAAGCTCATGTTTGGACATATTTTGGTTTCAAAATACAATGATTAGATTTTCCATTTACAATTAACTTCAATATTTGAAACATGATGTGAGTGAGTCAGGAGAGTTTCACATTAGATGCCCTAAAATATAATAAATATGTAAATGAAAAAAATGTTTTTTTTGCGTCATACATTTTCCCATCGCCGCTTCCATTTTACGTCCCTATAATGACTCGTAACTTAATAAAAATATAAATTGGAAGAAATACTTCATTATGTGCAATAATTACCGAATAAAAATTACCTATAAAAATAGTGCACCCTCAAAATTTTAAACCACCTGTTCTCTCTAGTAGACGCTTCAACTACTGTGATTTATAAACTTTAATCTCATTACATTTAAGAATTACTATGGGAATACCATGGTGATTCATGAGACTAGCCCCGGCAGGTTTAAAATTTTGGGGGTGCACTATAAAAATAGGAGTGTAAGAAAATCAATATTTTTCCAGCACTGTATCAATATTTATTACTCCATTACGTTCTCCGCAGTCAAAGGAAACATTTAAATCGCGCAAGTTCCCGGCGATGACTGAGGACAAGAGGATACAGTCGACTCCAGCAGTTTAGTAAGCTCATGTTTGGACATATTTTGGTTTCAAAATACAATAATTAGATTTTCCATTTACAATTAACTTCAATATTTGAAACATGATGTGAGTGAGTCAGGAGAGTTTCACATTAGATGCCCTAAAATATAATAAATATGTAAATGAAAAAATTTAGCGTCATAGATTTTCATTTCACTGCTTCCATTATACGTCCCTATAATGACTCGTAACATAATAAAAATAAAAATCGGAAGATATTGTTTATTATGTGCAATAATTACCGTATAACACGGATTCTCCGAGACTCCACCGCAGACCCTGAACGCATCATCCCCCCCTCTCCCCCCTCCCCTTAGCAACCGAGTCAACATGGCTGCGTCCGGCACCGTGGATCATTCTCCAGAGATCTCTCCTCCGCTCAAGATCCCCAAAACCGAGGTGCCATCCCCGGAGTCCGAGGACCTGAGCGACAGCAACCAGTACCAGTCCAACCCCTCCACGCCGAACCGCTTCTCCCCTCTGAACGTGGTCTCCGGCGGAGCGGCGCTGGGCCGGATCACCACGGCCTCGTCCTCCTCCAACAGCTTCACGGCTTGCCGGGGGATGTCGTGGACCCCGTCCGAGACCAACGCCCTGATCGCGGTGTGGGGCACCGAGCGGCTGACGGAGGCGCGCATGCAGCAGCTGGAGGTGGCGGGCACCGTGTTCTCCGGGAAGGCCCCCGGGCCGGCCATGTACGAGCGGGTGTCCAGAGCCCTGTCGGAGCTGGGCTACGAGAGGACGCCCTCGCAGTGCAGGGAGAGGATGAAGGTACGGTACCCCCAGAACCCCGGGACAGGTGTCGCGCAGAAGCACCTGCTCGGCGGGCTAGTCTCATGAATCACAATGGTATTCCCATAATAAGTCTTATATATCGTTTATAAATCACAGTAGTTGAAGCATCATATTAGGGAGAACAGGTGGTTCAAAATATTTGGGGTGCACTAGAAAAATAGGGGTGTAAGGAAATCAATATTTTTTCCAGGGGCTTTTTATTTAGTATTTGTTCTACCTCAAATGAATTTAGAAGTGAATTGAAAATATGTAAATAAAGAATTCTTGTCTCAATCATTGTATACAGGATATTCAATAGCACAGTATCGATATTTTTTTTATTGTAGTTCTTTTATGGTTTACTGTATATCTCAAT
Organism: Callionymus lyra; assembly: GCF_982586985.1. Taxonomy (NCBI): domain Eukaryota; kingdom Metazoa; phylum Chordata; class Actinopteri; order Syngnathiformes; family Callionymidae; genus Callionymus; species Callionymus lyra. The sequence goes on from NC_141831.1 coordinate 11,005,327, forward strand.
AAAGTAGGTGCAAAATACAATAATTTGATTTTCTTTCTACAATAACATGTAAAATATTCACAGCTTATTGGTTTTTGTGTAGCAATTAAACTTCGTCCTCCGCAGTTTAAAAGAAACATTAAAATCCCCCAAGATCCCGGCGATGACTGAGGACGAGAGGATGCAGTCGACTACAGCAGTTTTTAAAGTTGATGTTTGGACTTTTTGGACATACGATTTGAGTCATGTGGTCTGTAAATTCTGCAGAACCAGAGTCAAGTACTCGACAATACTACAAATCTATCCTTGTTACTACAGTATCACCATATATCGTATCATTCATACAATAATTCGATTTTCCATTTATAATTAACTAAGCAAATATTCACAGCTTGTTCATTTGTGTTGCAATTAAACTTTTGGCCGCTAGATGGCAGCTGTCATTACGTCCTCCGCAGTAAATGGAAACATTTAAATCTCGCAAGTTCCCGGCGATGACTGAGGACAAGAGGATACAGTCGACTCCAGCAGTTTTTAAAGCTGATGTTTGGATGTATTTTGATTTCAAACCAAATGAAAACAGTTATGACTTCGTCAAGAGTCATGTGGTCTATAAATTCTGCAACACCAGAGTCAAATACTACACATTTATCCTTGTTAATACTGCATTGCATTATAACACAGTAAATCATATTGTTGCCCCCAAGTCTCAGTATCACAATATATATCGTATCATTGCCCCTCAATCGTGATACGTATCATATCGCCAGATTCTTGCCAATACACACCATCACTCAATAAGGAATCCCACAAATCCATGGGTTAAATGATTGGTCAATCATCAAGGTTTGTCACCGCAAGTCATCAATCCCAGAAATGATTACGTCATAATGGACTCCGCTCTTGTAACCTCTCGTTTGCCCATATTTCAAACAAACTTTATAAAGTAATACGTTCAAAACATGGTCATGATGATGGACTTACTGTATCTTTGAGAGGAAGACTTGAAACATGTGAGTGAGTCAGGAGAGTTGACGTTAAAGTGGATAAATAGAGTGTAAGTTTAGTAATAGAAGCTTCTTACAGGACAAGCTACTAAATACAAAAACATAATGTTTAGTACTTGCTCTTCTCGCTTATGTACTTTGTGGTGTGCGCTTAAAAAAAAATTCTTGTACATGTGTTATTGTCTTGTAATAATGTTAATTGTTGTTGATTTATAGAATAGAATCTCTTCATTGTCAAAGAAAACATTGTTGACATTGATGTGTGTCTCTAAACCACTGGCATCAAACAATACAATACACCATACAAAAAAAATGTAATTTGGAATGAAAACAAAGAATGAAATGAAAACAATGTTTAAAAAATGCATAAACAAAAAAATAAACAAAGTAAAACAGCAATTTAATAAAATAAATAAACTAAAAAATGTAATTTAGATAAATTACAACCAAAATACTTTTAATTCACAGTGCAAATTTAGTTTGTTGTTTTTTTTAACATTGTGCAAATTTGTCGCAAATTGTTATTGTTATTATTTTAAAGTCATTATTATTGAATTGTATATATATTCATGTTTGTATTAGTTATTTTATTTATGTATAATTATTTAATTTATTTTATTTTACTTAATTATTTTTGTTTTATTATTATTTTAAAATCATTATTATTTAATTTATTTATATTCATGTTTGTATTTAATTTTATTTATTAGTTGTTTTTATTTATTTATCATTCTTTTATTTATTTTATTTGACATAATTATTTTTGTTTTGTCATTATTTTAAAATCTTTATTATTTAATTTATTTATATTCATGTTTGTATTTTATTTTATTTATTAGTTATTTCATTTATTTATCATTCTTTTATTTGTTTAATTGTACTTAATTATTTTTCTTTTATCATTATTTTAAAATCGTTTTTATTTAATTCATTATATTCATGTTTGTATTTAATTTTATTTATTAGTTATTTTATTTATTTATCTATCATTCTTTTATTTATTTTATTTTACTTAATTATTTTTGTTTTATTATTATTTTAAAATCATTATTATTTAATTTATTTATATTCATGTTTGTATTTAATTGTATTTATTAGTTGTTTTTTTTTATTTATCATTCTTTTATTTATTTTATTTGACATAATTATTTTTGTTTTGTCATTATTTTAAAATCTTTATTATTTAATTTATTTATATTCATGTTTGTATTTTATTTTATTTATTAGTTATTTCATTTATTTATCATTCTTTTATTTGTTTAATTTTACTTAATTATTTTTCTTTTATCATTATTTTAAAATCGTTTTTATTTAATTCATTATATTCATGTTTGTATTTAATTTTATTTATTAGTTATTTTATTTATTTATCTATCATTCTTTTATTTATTTTATTTTACTTAATTATTTTTGTCTTATCATTATTTTAAAATCATTATTATTATATGTATTTATATGTTTTTCTTTCATTTTATTTATCATTATTTTATTTATTTTATTTTACTTAATTATTTTTAGTTTTGTCATTATTTTAAAATCGTTATTATTTAATTCAGGTTTTTATTGCATTTATTTATTAGTTATTTTAAGAGTTTTATGAATGTTTTTGTAGTAATTTTATATGTGTACTAATATGTATGAATGTATTTTTTTTGTTAAACTGCTATGACAACTTATAACGGTGACATATATACATTAATATCACTTGAAGGTCAACATAACATCTGCTGGAACCTAATAAGTAGTTTTTCTCACGTGTCTCCAGACTCTGCGGCGCTGCTACAGCCGGGTGAAGGAACACGGCATCGGCAAGAGGAAGAGCAGCTACACCATCGAGCAGCTGGAGAAGGTCTTCGGTCAGGGGGGCTGGGACTCCCAGAGCTGCGCCCCCGTCCTCATCAACAGCAGCGGCCTGTACCAGGAGATGGAGTCCGACGGGAGCACGCTGGAGGACTTCTCTCAGGAGGACTGGTGCAACCAGGTGCTGGACTCCGACTTCCAGGAAGGAGACATGGACGCCGGTCAGTCAGGTCCTGTTTTTTTTTTAAATGAAAGAGTGAAATGACCAGAGTTTTTTGTTTTTTGTTTGTTGTCAGAAGAGGTCCAGGTGCCAAAACACCGAGCTTTGCTGCTTCAGAACGAGTTGTCGGTACAAACCCAGTGAGTTAAATTCATTTATTTCACATCGTTTTGTTGCATTTCAGCAGGTTTTTAATTCATAGTAAATTTATTTTAAGCACTTAAGTATGGAGCAGCCATTAGAATGTAGCTAAACTATAAGTAAAACAATTAACTATAATAAAATAAGTATAATTGTCTTTAATTGTTGTGAAAAGTGTTTCCACAATCGTGTCTTTAGCTGATTTATTGACGTTCCTGCTCAGGTTGTGGCTTGTTATGACCAAACTTTTTGTTCAAAAGAAGACAAACTGGATCTGTTATGAGGGAAAATATGGAAAAACTTAAAATATGTACAAAAATTTCAAGCTGAAGTTGAAATTATCGGATGTTAATATTCATTTTAATTTAAATAACCTTGATATAGATCTTAAATGTAGAATAACATGACATTATGCTATAAAGTGTTTCCGTTCCAAGACCTCACGCTATAAGTGGAATTCTGCAAAATAGTGGCGCATGTTGATGATGTCATTTACGAACTTTTTAAACAACATGCAACATTATTAGTACATCCCGAAATTTCCTGATATAGTGAAGCATCTGCAATATTGGAGGACACACCGAAAAAGTAATTTTTAGAATTGACAAAAATCAATTAAATTATCAAATGAAAAAGAGAAAAAGGACAATATTATATAATTGTAAGAAACCTTTTTAGCCCGATATTACTATGAATCACAAGTTTTTAACTTTAAAATAATTTTAATACATTTTTCCAAAAACAAAAACTTGATCTAAACCGGTGCCTTCAGAAATCAGTATTTAGTGAAAGAAAACTAGGAGTAACCAAGATGCAAAATAACCAAAACTTAAATGTTAAGTTAAAGAACGTTCTAAAGCGCCTTGTTTTTTATTGTGAAAAAACGCAGTACGCCGTATCTACCACTAGGTGCCAGCAATGCGCCTAAATCGTTTTTCTACTACTTTTTGTAAAAGTAAGTAAGTAAGTAATATTTATTTATATAGCGCTTTTCCTGACCAGGGTCACAAAGCGCTTAAACAATCAAAACAATACTCAAAAAAGTACATACTTTAAAGATCAAGATAATACTGAGAACAACACAGGAGTTCGAGAAATTCAAGCACATTATTATCAACGTAAGAAACATTTCCCTCCTGATATTACAATGAGTTTTTAACTTTAAAATACATTATATTTAATACATTTTACACAAAAAAATATTGATCTTAAAAGGCCTTCAGAAATCAGTACTTAACTAAAAATAAGGGGCAAATACTTAAATATTAAACCCAAAAACTCGAATTTTGTCTTTAAAAAAATGGTTAAAGAACGTTCTGAATAAAGCATCACATTGTTTAGCGTATTGATAAAATGCAGTACACAGTATCTACCACTAGGTGTCAGCAACGTACCTAGAAAATGTTCGGCGCTACTATCTTTGTTTTGGTAGATTTAAGATCGGCCTCTAAAGGTAGTTAAACTAAAACTTTATTTTAATGAAAAAAAAAGTTCCAAGATACTGAATATTTAACTAATACATATGCATATAAAATATAATACACATTAAAATATAATGCATATTTACTTATAATACATCTAAATAGTTGTTTTTTTGACGAACAGGAAACTGGAAACCATGGAGACCGTGATCCGTATCCTGGAGTCGGTGCCGCTCCAGTGGGAACACTTCCAGACCTGGACCGAGTTCTCTCGCCTCCACCTCTCCAACAAGCTGGCCATCTTCGGCGTGGGCTACAACACGCGTTGGCGCGACGACGTGCGCTACCACCACGCCGAGATCAGCTCCCAGGTGCCCCTGGGCAAGAGGCTCCGCGAGTACTTCAACCCGGAGAAGCCCGAGGGCCGCGTGGTCATGACCAAGGTCCAGAAGATGAACTGGAAGAACGTCTACTACAAGTTCCTGGACATCACCATCAGCGAGGCCCGGTGTCTGGAGCTGCACATGGACGTGGACTGGATCCCCGTGTCCCAGTCCAGATCCGCGTCGCACTACCTCCTGCCGGGAGACGTCCCCAAAACCTACGGACTCTACGCCGTCGGCTACGAGGAGGCGGCGTCGCCGTCGTCGTCGTCGGAGAACGGCCTCGAGCGAGCCGGCGCCGGAGTCACGTACTGCTACCTCGGCATCGCCGAGGACCGGACTTTACAGCAGAGTCTCTTCCAGCACTTTCAGGGCAAGTCGGCGGCGCCGCCGTCGCCCGTCACCCGCTTCCTCCTGGACAACTGCTGCGAGGCCAGCGAGGAGGAGCGGCCACCAGGGGGCGGCGGCGCTCGCCCTCTGCCCGTTTACGTGAAGTTCATCGAGGTGGAGCTGGACTTCCTGTCCGCCGGCTCCCTGGTGGAGTGTCTGGAGACGGCGGTGGGTTACCCGCTCAAGTTCAACGCCAGGGAGACCTGCCAGCACGTGTGACGCCAGCCCTGCTTCTACCGTATTTATTCTGTTAAACGTGCACTTAAAAAAAAGTTCAGCCGCTTGTTTTTCGATGTAAACGTTGCCTCATCAGGGACGTCTGTGGAAGTTTATCAGTGTCGGAATATTGAATGGTTGAGGTTTATTTTTTTCAATAATTTAATCAATTATTACTAAATCTTAATTATTTCTTTGTTCGAATCTAATAATTGAAGTTATAATTAATTTGTATATTGAAAAGTTGTTTTTTTATCATTACATTTCAAAAGAAAAATCGAATATATTTCAAAATAAATGCTTCTTCTTTTTTTTTAACCATATTGACATTTTATATAAAAATATATTTCAAAATAAATGCTTCTTCTTTTTTTTTAACCATATTGACATTTTATATAAAAATATATTTCAAAATAAAATGTTTTTTTTGTTAACCACATTGATATTTATTATTACAATAATTAAAAAATGAATGTTCTAAATTCAGTATTTTATTACTTATTTTAAAAGGCCTTTTCTTTGGTGTCACAATTATACCTACTTTTTTGATATTGATATATACACAATTTAAAAGGCTATGAATTTAAAAAGTATTTTTATTTATATTTTATGGGTAAAAAAATATATATAATTCATTCTGAATTTTATTCAATTATTCCACCAAAAAAAAATCAACCTTTGAATATACGTGTTATTTAATTCGATAATTTAATTCGATCAAATCAGTAAAATAAACAAATAATTACATTCAATTATGTAAAATAAAAAGTGTCAACATTTGAAATGTAAAGTCAACCATTCAATATTCTGGCACTGATATACTTCCATAGACGTGTTGGTTACTATCGATGTGCGTGTCTACCTCAGTGAGACGTGTAGCAAACCAGGTGCGAAGCTATCAGAGTGTATTAAAAACTGCCTAAAAGGTTTTCCACTGCAGCTGCAGATCCACGCTTCGATCAGGGGGAAATAAAAGTGCAATTTTCTTTCATTTGTTACGAAAATAAATAGGGTCGCCAGCCTGAAATATTGTCTGTCCTGACTAAACTTTAACGCGTTGTAGTTACATTGTTCCGACACCAGGTTGCGCCAGAAACAATGTTTTCAGTCAGACTGTGAAGAGTTAGTTGAAAGTTGGGCACAAACATATTAAAAGTAGTTATGTGTCTTCGCAAGAACTTGGTGATACAATACATATCATGATGCAGGGACAATAATACTGTATACTGTGATACGAGTATATGAATATATGAAGAAGGATATATTTGTAGTATTGTTGAGTACTTGACTTTGGTGTTGAAGAATTTTCAGACGAAGTCGTAACTGCTTTCATTTGAAACAAAAATATGTCCAAACATCAGCTTTAAAAATCAGCTGGAGTCGACTGTATCCTCTCGTCCTCAGTCATTGCCCCGATCTCACAGGATTACATTGTTTGTATATAATCAATACAGTGCTGATGAATATAGATATAGTAACATGGAATGGAAAATCGCAATCTATAGTCATATCGATATTTTCTAACACGTCTAATCAGAATATATAAAAACGATAGGATATATTGTGATACTGTAGTAACGAGGATATAGTTGTAGTATTGTCGAGTACTTGACTCTTGTGTTGCAGAATTTACAGACCACATGACTCTCGACGAAGTCGTAACTGATTTAATTTGTTTTGAAACCAAACATCAGCTTTAAAATCTGCTGGAGGTCGACTGTATCCTCTCGTCCTCAGTCATCGCCAAAATCCTGCAGGATTTTATTGATCCCTTATTTGCGTGGACGTTATGACTGCTGCCATCTAGCGGCCGGAACTTTAATTGCAACACAAAAATGAACAAACACAGGGAAAATTTTCATGTAAATTGTAATAGATGTAATACATTTATTTTGTATTTACAATTTAAATGAAAATATTCACTTTATTTTATGCTAACTTACTTAAATATAAACAATAAAACACTACTAAATGTGATAAGGAACCAACAAAAAAGATAAATAATTAAAATATTGATACAGAATGTTAAAAAAAAGTGTATCAATATATTCTTACACCCCTGATTGCAATGTCTCTCCAGCTGCAGTGGAATCTCCAGACAGAGTTGAATAAATAAAACGTGTCGTGTGTGCAACAGACCATAAAAAGCACTGATGGAACTTTGTTGTCGTGACACGAGTCACCGCAGTACTATGAGGGTAAATGTGCAATGTGCCACGAGATCCATGTCCATGTAGAAACTGTCTCTAAATATATATATCTATTAAATCTACCTGATTTAAAAATAACAGAAGATCTATATTATATAAATATATAACATATTCAAGATGATTTAGGAACATTCCAGGTTTCCAGCTGAACTATCCATCAGTTTTTTGCACTGAGCAGGTCGAAGCTTCTCTGTTGTCGGAAAGAATGGCGTGATTGTTCCTGCGTCACCGTCTTGTAAGTTTACATGTTTGGTTACCAATAAACGGCTTTTCGCTGCCATTTTACACCTCGATCTTGTCTGTCTCGGAGTCGCTGCCGAGTGTTTTTTATTCAAATACAAAAAAATCACTTATATTATATATTAGCATTAGCAACATTAGCATTTGTTTTGCCTACTTGAGAAAACAGAGAATAAAATGTACGTGTTTCACATCTGATTGTGTTTGACTCAGAGTTGCTGCTGAGTTTTTGTTTATTAAAATATAAAAAAAACATCTAGAAAAAAAGAATAATTACATTAGCATTAGCAACATTAGCATTTTTTACCTAATTGAGAAAACAGAAAAAAATGACGTGTTTCACATCAGACTTTGTTTGACCCAGAGTTGCTGCTGAGGTTTTTATTTTTTATTTTATTAAAATACAAAAAACAATATAGAAAAAAAAAGAATAACCACATTAGCATTTGCTACATTAGCATTTTTTTGCCTACTTGTGAAAACAGAGAAAATGTATGTGTTTCACATCTGATCTTGTTTGACTCAGAGTTGCTGCTAAAGTTGTTTTTAATTAAAATACAAAAAAATAACAAAAGGAATATTTACATTAGAATTAACAACATTAGCATTTTTCCTAATTGCGAAAAAAGAAAAAAATGTACGTTTTTTACATCTGATTTTGATTGACTCAGAGTTTGCATTGATGCAAAATGAAATTCATACATTGTAATAACAACGTTATTCTTAAAAGGTTAATAACATAAGCATGTTTCTAATTGAACTAAAATCATACGTGTTTTACACTTGATTTTGTAGTAACAACATTTAAAGGATAGAACTGCCGTAATAATGAAGACATTTTACACATTAAATACATTAAAATGTAATACTAGGGAATTATATCGTAACAACAGTGTTGTGACGTAAGCAGCATCAATAAAATGACCCGATTTTTATTGTATTATAAAAACATTTTCAGTGTATATCGAGGAAACGTCATCCTCTACGTTGTCCAGACGATGGCGACACACTGTCGTGTATTAAATTAAATTAAATCAAGACTTATTTTCCTCTTCATTCGACGAGTCCAGCAGTGGACGAGTCAATATCCTCAGGGGCCACTTTATACTGTTGTGAGGGCCCGTCAAGCCAAAAGAGTATAAACAAAAAAAACAAGCAAAGAAATGAAAAAACAGATCAACATAAAATAAACCTAAATATTCCAATAGAAAATGCATGGACCTTTTATATAAAAGAAACTGAATGCAATGAATTATTATTTTGTAATGATTATATGCATCCATGTCTTTAGAAAAACGTTCAATCTGTTTTTGCTTTTTAATAAGATAATTTAAACAACATTAACACTTTTTGCCATGTATAGTTTGATATTACAATTAAAAAATAAATGCCCTAAATTCAATATTTTTTTAATAACTAGCTTTTAAAGTCAATATATAATGTAAACATGATAAATTATTTTGAGGGGAAAGAAATTTTCCATTGGAGGAAAAATAAAAAAAGGGGTCTGACACAAAGAAGAAGAAAGTTGTTGTTTTTTAGAGTTAAAACAACAATAAACACAAACTAATAAAAGCAAAATACATGTTCTACTACTTCATAGTGATGTGTTGATGAAGCTTCATGAAGCAGTGTCAGTATTTTCAGAGTCCACTAGATGGCAGTCTCTGAACAATTTTCCTTTGTCTTGAACAACTGTTCTAATGAAACATAATTTTTAAACTGATGGCGCCACCTACTGACCTCTAAACAACATGACACTGCTTCATGAAGCTTCAGCACTACAAGCCCATCTTTCTTATCAAACAGTGAAATTAATCGACCCGTTAACTAATCCAGGATCAGTAGATTAGTTAATAGGTCGAGCGGAGGAATTAATCCGACTTTGTTTGGAGACTTAAGTCGTCTTTTTCCTTCGCACGTACTCCTGGCCTGGATTCGGTCCGACGGCTGCATCTCATGTGGCACCAAAACAATCCACCCTCCACATCAGAACCGGACCTTCGGCTCCGTCAGATTTAATCACCGGCGTGACCCGTGTTCACCTCCCATAATTGAGCAGTCCTCCTGCATTAGCTTCACCTCTGTTGCCGCGGCAACCCTGGGAGAATGAAATAAAGGTTCCGCGAGCACAGGTCACTCGTATTTTTACATGAGGAGGATGGAGGAGGGGGTTGGGGGGTCTCACCTGGGGAATTCACATCAAGTCCAAGTCTGTGCTCTGGTTCCCTGCTCTCAGAGCTCCAGACCTTCACACATGACGGAGCCCAGGATCATCCACCGGAGTCTTTTACTTCTCGTGTTTTTTTCAAGGGATTTAGAGATATCAGGTCTGAAAAAAAAAAAAAAAAAGCCGAGGCGTTCAGTGTCAGCGTGTTTTTTTCGCTGCTCTTTCATGGATCCGCCGCTCATGTGGGTCAGAGGAAAAATCTGGGGTCAGCGCCAAGAAGACCACGTTTTATTTTTTTTATTTTTTTTGGGGGGGGGGGGGGGGGGGGGCATTTCGGAGAAAGAGACGACATTAAATCTTCTCGCTCTGTTTCACCTTTTCGGTTGATGTTTAGATTGAAATCATCGCCAGATTTAAAGACTTTCTTCTTATTTTGTCTTTACCTGTGGTCGACGTTCACTGTCTCTGGACGAAGATTAATATCCATAGATCCTTTATTTGTTTATTTCTCTGGAAAATTCATTTGGTCTCACACTTGACCAGAGATGAGCAAAAATCTGTCCATTTGACTGGTTTTATTCAGTTCTTATGAAGTAGTACTGATGTGTTGATGAAGCTTCATGAAGCAGTGTCATTATTTTCAGTCTACTAGATGGCGGTCTCTGCACTATTTTGAACAACTGTTCTAATGAAAGATCATTTTTTTTCAACTGATGGCGCCACCTACTGACCTCTAAACAACATGACACTGTTTCATGAAGCTTCATCAGTTAATCACTAGCGGCAACATTAAAAAATTATAAATATTTTGGAACATTTTTGAAATTGAATGGTGTTACAAAGCTGGCAATAAAAGTTTTCTGATTCAACCTTTAAATATAAGGCAATAAGACAATTTCAATCCTAAAATACATTTTTAATTTTCTTTTAATAACTTTGAATTTATTATTAGTATTTGGCATATATTTACCAATTATAGCAAGTGTTAGAAAATTGAATAAAAGAAAACTAATCAAGCTTTACCAGCAAAAAGTAAAAAAAATACATACACATTAAAAAACTTTAAAATGATGAATACAAAAATAAGGATTAAAAAAACACTCTTGTTTTTAATCAAGTAGTAGATGAGTATCAACACCTGTGTGTATCATATGACTAACAGACAGAAAAAAACATTGAATGCCAAAAAGCTCAGTTAACAGTGATTAAATAATTATCACAGTATTTGTCCCAAAACTTAAATTAAATGAATTAATTTCATAAATCTTGTAAAAGATAAAATAACTTTTAACCGGTTTCTTTAGGAATAAACTTTGTCCGAGTCCATCTGTCAGTATTAAGTTGGGGTTTAATTTTTTCATTTGTAACAGACTCTGAGTTGAAACATTTTTGTACTAAATTGTGTCAGACCAGAGTACTATGAATCACGACTTTGAACGTCTCATGTTTGTATTCTAAACAAAGCTGAGGGACAAAAATAACTAGTGATGGTTTTATGAAGCAGTGTCATTATTGTCAGAGTCCACTAGATGGCGTCATATGCACTATTTTCCTTTGTTTTTTAACAACTGTTCTAATGAAACATCACATTATTTTTAAACCAATGGCTCCACCTACACCTACTCTAGACTACATGACACAGTTTCGTGAAGCTTCATCAGCACATCACTACTATACACCAGTATATTCCCAGCCCCCGGCTTGGGGGACCTGGTTTAAAAGGTATTTTAATACATTATTTCCTCTAAAGTGACTCTTGACTCATCAAGACACTAGTTTTAGTGAATTGTACTCTAAAAAACAATCTGTAAAAACTAGTGAAAATGAGTGAAAAACAAACTCGATGTTGATGAATTATTTTTTACTGTTTTTATCAGAAGTTTGGTCCGTGAATAATGTAACAAAAAAAATGCTGTTTTAGCATTTTCGCGACCACATGAACAAACAAAATGATTACTAAAAAGTAATTTTTAGGTGTAGCCATTAGCGCAACATTTCTATCAAACTATAATCATTCTCTCGCTCTCGATATATATATACATGTATTTCTAAATGTCAGAACAGTAATTTCATCCCTTCAAAGATTGCTCTCACAGCTTCACACAAGCTCTGTCACTGACAAGTCTCTGGAAAAAATGTAAGAAAAATATCTATATTTCGGATTTTTCCAGTTATTCCTCTTGTTTTTTTTCTCATTTTACTTAAAGAAATGAGTCAATATTTCTCAGAGATCATGTTTGTGTTCATCATCACATACAAACACATAAATAAATCAAGATTAACACGGGATTTTGACGATAACTTTTAGTTCAGTTCGCGGTCGGGATCGTGTCGAAGCCGATGTACGTTGAGGAAGCAGTCGTGCCGACTCTTCCCTCTGCATGCAGCCTTTGGAAAATGTGAAATGGCTGCAGATGAATCACGCCATGTTCTGTCCCCAATATGTGCTGATGTGATGCCAACATCCAGGTTCACCAGAGCTGGAGGATTTGTGCACAAGTGCAGAAATAATGTACACAAAACACAGGAGGAAACCAAGGTAGACGCGTCTTTTCCGTTATTTTATTTTATTTATTCTCTTATCTCTGCTCTGTCAGAGTCGATTCAAAACATCCAGGATGTTGATATACATTGATGAAATATGAGGGATGTTGTGTTGATTGTCGACGCAGAAAACCCCCCATAAATAATCAATAAAAAGTGAAGAATTCTTGCTATATTTTTCTGGTCCTGATGCGAGTCCAGTCTTGTTTTCTCCAGCTGACTAGTTCAGTGACGTCTGTTCCAGCTGGAGATGCTCCGGTGCTTTTCTGGAGCAGCAGAACCTTCACGTGGGGATATTTCACAGGATTTCAACCTAAACCTCATGATGGATAAAAAATGCAGGCGTCTCTATTTGTTATAGTAAAGATTTTACTGTTTAAAGCTAAATAATGTGTTTTTTTCCCATCAAAATAAGAGAAAAACTTGAATTATTTAATGATTCAACATGGTTTGATACCATTTTTATCTCATTTTAAATAAAGTTTATCCATTTTTTAATTCTATAACACGTCAATGGCACATTTCATTATATAATTATACTTTATTTTATAATACTTCCTCTCACCAAACTACCTATTGTTACAATTTGATCTTTTTAATTGTAAACCACTTGTTTAAACTGTATCTTATATTATGTAAAAGGTAGAAGGATTTCATTAAGACATAATTAATTTAGATTTTTTAAATACACATTTTCTAAAAAGTTTCATATCTTGGCACTGGATTAAAAAAAAATCCGCTTAAAAAATTAGATGTTTTTAATATTAGATATTTTTGTTGCTGCACTTTGGTCTTGTCTTGACAGATCTTAGAAATATATTAAAACCAATATTAATATCGTCAGACATAGTTCTTTAAAAAAAAAAAAATTCTATAAATTGAATTATAATAGATTTAATAACGTCTGATATTGATTTAGCGAGATTAAGGTTTTGAGCGCGTCCTATTAAAAAAAGTCAAGTCCGCTTCAGCCACGGCGGATATTACAACGCGGCATTTCCAAAATAAAAGCATACGCATGGATCAACTTTAAAAAAAAAAATGGATTTAAGCGATCAAACCACCGGAAGTTGACTTCAAAACGACGCTCTCCTCTTGACAGCGCGTCCACGAGACTCGCCAGTCTCCCCCCCTCTCTCTCTCTCTCTCTCTCTCCCTCTCTCTCCCTCTCTCTCTCTCTCTCTCCCTCGGTGGAAAAAGGACACGGACAGGATGTCAAGTTGCAGACTTGGACGCGACGCGGTTACAGGATAAAGTCCAGACTTCAGGGGTCGAGGTCGAGAAGTGAGGGTCGTTCTGGTTCTGAATTCTACTCTTTTTAAAAAAAAAAAACCGGGGTCGCAGGAGGAAGGAGGAGGAGGAGAGTCCCGGAGTCTCACCTGGAGTGTCGTCTCCCCCCCGTCAGTGAACGCACCACGGTGACAGAGACAGAGAAAGTGTGGAGGAAGAAGAAGAGAAGGAGCTGAAGGCTGGAAGAATATGGAGCTTTTATTCACTTCGTGGAAACTTACTTTGCTGTCGCTCACCTTCCTGTGCGGGATCTCAGGTCAGATGTTCACCTTTATTTTCTTCTCATGTTCACCTTTTTTATTCTCTCTCTCTTTCTCTCTCTCTCACTGGATTATTAAAGTTTGAACATTTAACATTCTAATATTTAATATCTGTAATATTTTCATCACCTTTGAAAATAAATAGTCATTTTAAAAAGGGATGCAATATTAACTTTTAAAAACGAAAATTATAATTATTATGGTTATTTAATCGATCCTCCATCGCTTTTAACCCTTTATGGCAGAAACACTTTTTGTTTCCTTTAAACTTTCCTTTGAAATATGCTTTTATTCTTTCCATGTTGTTGAAATGTATCGCTGGTCACCAACACATATTTAGATACACAGTACACGTGTTAAAAAATGAAATAAAAATAATACTACATAATGATTATAATAATAAACAGAGTAAAACCCTTAAAAATACATTTAAAAATATGATAATATAAAATAATAAAAAAAATAAAACCCTGATAAAATAAATTAAACACAATATGTTAAGTCATACAGTACATATATATTAAAATATAATAACAAAAAAAATAATGTATAAAATAATAAACAAAATAAAACCGTAATAAAATACTATTAAACACAATATAGTAAGTCATACAGTACACATATTAAAATATAATAACAAAAACAATAATGTATAAAATAATAAACAAAATAAAACCCTAATAAAATACTGTTACACACAACATATTAAGTCATACAGTATATATATTAAAAATAATAACAAAAACAATAATGTATAAAATAATAAATACAATAAAATCCTCAAAAATACATTAAAAAATAATGATGATATACAATTCAAATTTAAAGAACATATACATAGTAATAAATAATAAGCAAATCATAACCATCTTCATAAACAAATCTCATAAACCATAATACAATCATAATATAGCAGCTCACAAACACTATATATATTAAGACATACAGTACATATATTTAAAAATAACAACAAAAACAATGCATAAAATAATAAACAATAAAACCCTTACGGACTACATGAAATAAAATGAAATGTTTACAGTAATACAAAAAAATGATAGAATCAAATATGGACTATAATGAATGACAAATACTAAACATTTATATACGCGCACACACGTAGAGAAACCTCTGACGTTCTGCTGCTGCTGTTGATCCAATAATAATCAACACCATAATGTGTGTCACAAGAGTTGCTTCCGTGCTGCGCGTCACCAGATGAAGAGGCTTCGATTTCCGAAGCTTAAACACCTGTTTGTGTTTTCACAGGATTTCAAGTGTGTTACACATGATTATGTGTCTTCCAGGGACGAATAATCCCTTCATAGCCCGTTTGCAACATTCAACTTTTCCTCTGATCGCTGTACTGTACACACACACACACACACACACACACACACACACACACACACTTCCTACTTTCTCTCAGGGCCATCGTTTGACTTTCGCAAAGAACCGAAAATTAGGCCACGCTACAGTTGTTATTTTATCTCTGAGTATTCTGAGGCGGGGAAAAGTTTTAAATGATTTATTCCACTTGGAAATCTTGATTGGTGAATCATCGAGGTGAGAATGTTCAAGGAGTTTAGGGGGAAAAAGCATTTTTGAAGGTTCACAGTAGACTGTAAGACCACCTTTGTTCATAAAAAACAATGACAGGAAGTTACTCATGTGGCGAACGCACTATTTCAGTCAGTGCAACGTCATCACTAAAAGAATAAAAGTGGTTTTCATGAAGAAAATCATGGAACATGTCTTCATATCAGCTGAAAAAACCAGGGCGTCCAAACGTTTTACCCACATTTTTGTGTCTTTGAATTTGATTGGACGAAGGTTAAAGGACAGGAAGTGGTATTTTTTATAGCTATGTTCAAAAATAATATTAACACCCATTCTACTGTCCATCATGGATGAATACAGTCGTCCTCTGAACACTGTCATCAGTGAGTAGAGAAGCAGATGGAGTGAATAAATGCTTCTCCCATGATGCAACACTAATAGACTCAGGGACTCATTCATTCCTCGGGCTATTAGATTGTTTAATTATGAGTTTGGGGGCGAGTGGAGTGAAAGTATGATTATATTCCATATTAATCTTTTTCTTTGATCTATGTTCTTTATCTTTAGATTGTGCACTTTATTTTTATTGCACTTTGTTCTTCTTTATGTTCTTTATGTGTTGCCGAAGGAGATCTCCAGAGGGATCAATAAAGTTTATCCATCCATCCATCCGTTATTGGATTTTGAGTAATTCTAATTAATCTACTTTCAAAAGGATTTAATTATGTCTCCAAAATGAAAGTAATGATGTCACTTATCAAAGGTAATATTTAAGAAAGTAAGTAAATAACTGTGAGGCGTGAGACTCTTTCAGATCCTGATATTGTTTTAAAGCTGAGGTAGTTGTACTTAAATATTAAAACTCGAGTGCTGTACTGTGTTTATTAATAATTACTCATAGGTTAGAATGAAGCTTTTTCCCTTTGATGATTTAAGGCCCTAATATATATATATATATATATATATAGTACTATTGCACTGAATTAAATATATGGTATATTATATGGTGTATTCAACTGTCAAGATTCCCCCAGAAATATCGTTGGAAAGACGGAGATTATTGAACATTCATTGATAATGATTTCAGCTTCATCTTGAAAAACACAATTATTTAAATGTTTAAAGTAATTAGAAGGTATTTATATTTTGAAAATGTTTTATTCGGTTTGATTATTACATGTTGATATATAAAATAAACGGTTATAACTGTGGATACAAGGTTTGTCATTTGAAAAACATACAATTTATTGGAATTATTTAATAGTCTTTGAAACAATACAAACATTTTTTCCTGTTATTCTCAAAGGAAAATATCTTGTACCACATTTTTAATTTGAACCCGACAACTGGGTTTAAAATAAAGATATGTTTTTAAAATAAAGGTATCAATTAAATGCTGAATATACATTTAGGCTGCATATTAAATACAGTTTTAAATTAAAACTGAAATTAACATGAATGAGAAATTAATAATTTAATAATGTTAATTAACGTTGACGTTATTTGGAGACAATATTTTTACATCTAAATAATGTTATACTGTATTGTCAGAATTTATATCTTAAAAAAAGTACATTATTTATCAGGTTTTACAACTTAATATCTTGCTGTAAAACTATTTATTTCCATACAGTATATTCATCATAGAACAAATATATTATGATCTTATATTATAGTTTTGTACCAAGAAAGTTATATAAAGCAGACGAATCACTTCAACTTAATTGCACAAGGGACCAAAAAAGTCCAAACTTTCTGGAACAGCAGGCCACATAAAATGACCTCGCAGGCTGGATTTGGCCCCCGCACCTTGAGTTCAAGAAAAGTAACCAATAGATAAAGACTACATTTTTTTGATGTGACACTTTGTTGTTATGTACTCAGTTTGGTATCTTGTCATTACAATCTCGCTTGGTAGTTTAACAAGTGTGCATTTGCAAGATATGTGTCGTGATACAGAGTGAACAATACGATATAACGGGATACTGTAGTAACAAGGACATATTAGTAGTATTTTCGATTACTTGATTCTGGTGTTGCAGAATTTACAGACGACATGAATCTTGACGAAGTCGTTACTAATTTCATTAGTTTTGAAACCAAAATATGTCCAAACATCAGCTTTAAAAAGGTGCTGGAGTCGACTGTATCCTCTCGTCCCGAGTCACCGCCAGGATGACGCGTTTTCTTTAGCTGTGGAGGACGTAATGACTGCTGCCATCAAGTGGCCGGTAGTTTAATTGAACCACAAACACATTTATTACTTAGAATTTTAGTTGTAAAAATAATTGTTGTATTGATATTTTCTCACGACCCCTAATATTTTAAGGTACTTTCCTGAAGATAAATACGTTTTAAACGATTCCCACTCGACCGAGGCCCTTCAATCCACACTCAAAGTTAGCGAGATGAGTTTCTCCGCTTTCCTTTCACTCGGTGTGGACGTGAAAGCAAGCGAGAGTCTCAAGTTTCGTAACTTGCTCCGGGCAACCTGAGAGTGTGTACTTGCGGGTCTCAATGAACATGCATGGCTTGTAGCCTCAGTTGATGCCAAAACAATCACTAATGCTGACAGAGGCAATCTCAGGCTGTTTGTCCCCGAGGAGGTGTGGTAATACCTGAAAAATGCTTCTACTCCACAACAGGGATGATGACATTGTGTTCGCTCACAGGCATGTTCCACTTCCTGGGTGCTTTTTTTATTTTTTTTATGGACTTATCTGGGCTTTTTTTTAGTGGCTGTGACTCAGTAGGACCACAATGCGGTGGATGACCATGACCTCTGGGCCCCTACAGAGGGCCCCGCAGGTGTGTCCTGGTCAAGATACGGACAGGAAATGATCATGAATAGCGGCCCGGCAGCAACAGGAAGACCACGCTCTCCTCGAGTCCCTGCTTTAGCCGGACAGGAAGTCGAAAAAACCTCTGACAAACAAGATAAGAGCGTCTGTGATACTTACAAATGTGACAAACAATACGCAAGTATTTACAGCGTGTATTTATTTTTCTATTACGATTACATTTCCTAACACTAAATTAAACGTCTTCCGCAGATAAAGGAACATTAAAATCACTTGATGACTGAGGACGAGAGGATACATTGGACTCGAGCAGCTTTTAAAGCTGATGTTTGGACATATTTCGGTTTAAAAACAAATGAAAGCCTCGTTAAGAGTCGTGTGGTCTGTAAATTCTCCAGAGTCGAGTACTCGACAATACTACAAATATATCCTTGTTCATGTAGTATCACAATATATCGTATAGTTGCCACTGTATCGTGATACGTATCGCCAGATTCTCGCCAATACACACATCTAATAAACACAGCATTAAAATAGTTTTTCCTCCAAAAGATTGATTAATACTTCATATTCAATTTCTAATATCACTTAATGAAGTAATGAGCGTAGGAATCGATGATGGCCGTTTCCTGGCGAGACCTTTGATCGATGACATACTTAAGAAGTCGCCGTGGCAACGTGATAATGGTTTTGTGCGTTCGTCTGTTCCTGTAAACGTCAAAATGTATCGAGCCATTTCACTGATAAAGGAATAATGCCTTATTAGAAGTTTGAATAGATAAAAACTATCACTGTATAGTTTTATATTTACAAGAATATTTATTTCCAAGAACGGTTGTAATTTTATTTTAGTTTACCTCCCTTTTTATTCCCGTTTTAGCTTTTTGTCAAGAAAAAAACGACATAAAGAAGAAACTATAAAGCAAATCTGTTGAACAGCCATGTACAAAAAAGAATATTTCACCTCGTTTGTGTCATTTTACAGTTGATTTTAATGCCTTGTAAAGCAAAAGTTACATTTGTTTGGACACATTTTATCATTAGGAGAAAAATGTCAGGGTTTAACAAGAGATTTTCCATCTTTTCTTGATAAAGCCACTGACATTTTTAATTTTTACTTCACAACTGGCTGTTACAATACTTAAAAATTAACTATTTATAATAATTTGTTATTGGGGTACAATATTTATATCCATCTGAATCATGTTAAACTGTAAGAATTGATAGATACGATGAAAATGCTTTTCCTCGTGTGGTTTTATATTTACATTCATTTTAATGGTGTCAAGAAACAAACAAAATGAAGAAAAAACAATCAATATTTGTTGTTCAGACGAAAATGTTTATTTTCTTTAATACATTGTTGATTTTAAGTCTTTTAAAGATAACATTTGTTCAGACAAATGTAATGATGAGAAAAAGAGTTCATGAGATTACTTTAATTTACTATGATATTAAAGAATATTTAATAAGGAGTAGGAAAAGAATAAGTCATTTTACTTTTTCCTACTCCTTTTTTTGAACAGGGTTTTGTTTTTTATTTTGCTTTTTTTGTTGAATTGGCGTTTTGTTATTTTGTATGTACAAATAATTTGTTTGAAAAAGTTTGAAATAAATAAGTTCATTCATCTATCTATCTATCTATCTATCTATCTATCTATCTATCTATCTATCTATCTATCTATCTATCCATCTATCAACTTACCTACCTTTCCATCCATCCATCCATCTACTTACCTACCTTTATATCTAGGTTACTATCTAGGTTACTATCTAGCTTACTATCTATCTATCTATCTATCTATCTATCTATCTATCTATCTATCTATCTATCTATCTATCTATCTATCCATCTATCAACTTACCTACCTTTCCATCCATCCACTTACCTACCTTTATATCTAGCTTACTATCTAGCTTACTATCTATCTATCCATCCATCCATCCATCTACTTGCCTACCTTTATATCAAGCTTACTATCTATCTATCTATCCATCCATCCATCCATCCATCCATCCATCCATCCATCTACTTACCTACCTTTATATCTAGCTTACTATCTATCTATCCATCCATCCATCCATCTACTTACCTACCTTTATATCTAGCTTACTATCTATCTAGCTTACTATCTATCCATCTATCCATCTATCCATCCATCCATCCACTTACCTACCTTTATATCTAGCTTACTATCTATCTATCATCCATCCATCCATCCATCTATCCATCTATCTACTTACCTACCTTTATATCTAGCTTACTATGTATCTATCTATCCATCTATCCATCTATCTATCTACCTACTTACCTACCTATCTACCTTTCTACCTATCTATTTATATATCTTATAGTTTAGATATTTGCAGAAGAATGTCTACAAATATGGAAATAATTGAATGAAAATGAGAAAAAAATGCCAAAATTATTTAATTAAAATGATTTTACTATGAGTACTGCAAAGCTACACTTATCCAAAGATACTCGCTCTGAGTCTGAACAAGCATCATTGTGAGCCTAGTATCTCTTAATCCGTGAATTTGTCGAGAAGTAGCAAAAACAGGTAACTTCCACAAATACAAATGTATCCTTTGAGGACGACAGAATATTTGTACGAGTGTTTAAAAAACGTTCTATTTTTATCTTCTGGACGGACTCCGGCGTAAGTCCTGGCGCTAGCATGGGTTCAAGGGAGTGTGTTTACCGGGGCACGCGCAGGAATCTTCAAGCCAGGCGCTTTATCAGAGGACAGTTGTTTCGCGGCACCGCCGACGTATAATCCCGAAAAAAAAAACAACCTTATCTCCTGACCCAAACCTCCCCGCTCTCCTGGACACGGCCATCTGGCAGGAGAACATCTTCATTTGTTTTCCAGGTGGGTACCACAATGGACGTTACTTATTTAACAAGGTCAATCCATACGAGCTTCAAAGGCTCCTCCGGGGAATGTGTGCCGGGGAGCAAAAAAAGGCAGCGACGCCACTGTTGAATTTTTCCTCCTGATTTAGAGCGAGTGGGCAACGAGTTTATTTTTAAACTTATTTGTCTTATTTTACCGCGGTGGGGACGCTGATCCGGGGCTCACGCCTAAAAGCTTCGCATACCTCTCATATTCTATAAATGGCTGTTTGTTTTGCGGGCGCCATTGTATTTTTTTTTTCCCGGAGACACTTCAATCCGACACTATTGCGCGTCTCTGAAGGGTTGGGGAAGCAGTTTGCCAACTCCCATCTACGGGCCTTATCTCTAATTGCCTATTTCTTAGAATAATACCAAATGGACGCGGCAAAGCCCCTTTCCACTCTGAGCTAGGATTACGGCAGTTCCATGCCCCGCGGTCGTCATGAACGGCAACTGGTGCAATTCTGATTTGAGGAATGAGATTGAGGGATTTATGGCTACATACGAAATGACAGAAATAAAGCACTTTTTCCCCCCTTTTTTTTTTTTCCTGCCGCCACAGGAGCGTTTCGCTGGCCAGAAGTCGGCCCATTTTTTTTTTCTCGCTTGTAATCCCGTGTGTTTACACCTGTTAGCCGGACTTGGGAACAGAGAGAACAAAAGATTAGAGCCGGACCAATCTCAGCCATGTGAGGGACATCCAGATGAAAAAAAAAAAAATCACAAGGAAAGATCTTGTGCTCCTGATGAGTTCAGGCTACATTCGTCCACTAGTTTGTCTGACGCTGCAAAAACCCAACCATCACCATCTCGCTTCGCCAACAGTTTTTTTATCCAAACTTTATCAATTCATCGTGAAATTCAGCACCAAATATTACTTTCAATACACTTGACATTACTATCACAAACTTGCCCCCATATAACCTTTTATTTATCATGGCTATAATATACATTTTTGTGTTGGTTATAAAAGATGTAGCCTTTGGTTAATAGCAGTAGGGTTGTAAGAAATATCAATATATCGCAATATTATTTTCACGATACCATGTCAATATTTAACAGTGCAATTCATTTTTATTTATTTAAAAGAATGGCTAGATGGCCATTACGTCATCCCCAGCTAAAGGAACAATGAAATCCCGGTGATGACTGAGGACAAGAGGATACAGTCGACTCCTCCAAGAAGTATCTTAAGATCGATTTAGGCTTTTTCTTAAGTATCTTGAGGCAACTATGTTTGTCACTGTGTTGTTTTGGCCTTTTAAAGTTTTTTTAATTCGGATGTATTTTTAAATGTGTATTGTTTTGTTGTTTAAGCACTTTGTGACCCTGGTCTGCGACATGGCATGACTTAAATACTTACTTACGTACTTATTTACTTACATTTAAAGTTTATTATTATGTATTCTTCAAAGAAAACATTTTTTCTTTTAAATAATGTATTCGTTTTTTTCGTAGGTATTGTATGGTTTATAATAAAATAGTTCCTTTTTAAAAAATTTAAATTAAAATGGAAATATTCTCTGCATTTGTTCATTTTTGTGTCGCTATTAACCTTCTTTGTTGGAACAGTTAATAAAAGTAAACATTGGATGAAAATGTGTAAAACAAAAACTGGTTAGATCGTTTAAATCCTCCAGACATAACCGTTAACTTGTGAAAGGAGGATACAATAGCAACATGTATGTACAGCTACAAGTAAAAAACATTATTTCTTTTTTTTGGGCCATAATAAAAGTGTTTCACGTCAAAAGATTATCATCGATGAATCCATATTTACTTTTAAAGTTCGTTACCTACTATAAGAGACTCCATGGATTTTGTAACTTTTAATCTAAACTATTATTATAGCTATATGTTTTATTCTGTTATAACAATAATACCTAATTCACCACATTATTGCCTACCTTCCACGACTGCTCCATCCATTCCATCCCCCCTTTTTTACAGCATGTCATTGCACTTGTAATTATAGCCCATTTATAGCCATTAATCCCCGCGGTGCCATTCTTTTCATCCGTTCTTTCTGTACATCCACGCATTTTATTCTAGTAACGCCACAATCCGCCCAGGGCCATGTAAACACCTCCATCTAATTAAAACACCTTAATTAAAGTCAGATCCAGCAGGATTAATGGCGTGATTAAGAAAGTAAAGGGCTCCAGTTTTAGCCGTTTTTAAAAAAATTAGGGTGTGACCTCAAAAAGTCCATGTTGGGACCTCGCTCTGGAGGAAGTTCCACCCTCTGCCCTACATTCACAGTCATCACTGTTTTTTTGCTCCAAAACATTCATATTTTTAGTCGGTCCACGACTGTGGGAAGAAGCGAGACTGCATTAAGTAACAGAAAATAACCTAGTGGCCACATTGATACAGATTATAAATAGTAAAGCCGACAAGTGAATAACAAAAAACTGAAAACATTTACATTTTCCCAAGATAGACTTATTATAAGAATAATATTTTTTCATTGGCTGCAATACTTAAAATATAATGTTAAACGTGTCAATATTTTGAGACTGTCTCATGTAAGTTTGGCCAAAGAAGCCCAAAAACATTGACTGATAACACAATATAATACTTATTATTATTATTATTATTATTATTATTATATTTACTTGTTAAACAATAAACAAGTTTGAGGGTAACATTTATTTTCATCTTATCCAAAAAAATGGTACAAAAAAGAGCAAAGGTTGGCAGGAAAAAAAAAGTTTACAAGAAATAACTAAATCAAATGAGCATCAAGAAACACAATGAAATCATTAAAACAAGAGAAAAAGATATTCTATAATTTTAATATACAGTGAAAGCATACGAGAATATTTAAGGCAATTAAATTATATGTTTAATACTCATTTATACATATTATTGTAACTTATATTATGTAATTGCAAACAATCATTATTCCATTTTATTTTTCTGTTAAAACTATCAAAAACTAATAAAACATTCATGTTTTAAAGTTTTTTTAATTCGGATGTATTTTTAAATGTGTATTGTTTTGTTGTTTAAGCACTTTGTGACCCTGGTCTGCGACATGGCATGACTTAAATACTTACTTACGTACTTATTTACTTACATTTAAAGTTTATTATTATGTATTCTTCAAAGAAAAACATTGTTTCTTTTAAATAATGTATTTGTTTTTTTCGTAGGTATTGTATGGTTTATAATAAAATAGTTCCTTTTTAAAAAATTGAAATTAAAATGCAAATATTCTCTGTATTTGTTCATTTTTGTGTTGCTATTAACCTTCTGGCCGCTGGATGTTCTCGTCAACAAAAGAAACTATTTAATCATGTGAGCTCCTGTAGATGACTGAGGACGAGAGGATACAGTCGACTCCAGCAGCTTTTAAAGCTGATGTTTGGACATATTTTGGTTTCAAATGTAAATAAACATTAGTAGGAAATAAAGAAAAGTCAGAGTTTATCATAGTTTTTGTGATGGTTCTATAGATGTTAGAATATATAACATTTTCTAAATATATAGAACGAGGGGTTACTGCAAAAATAAAAATAAACTTGTGGCAGAACAGCTCAGCTTTTCAGAATTTTGGGGAAAAAATAAAATAAAGTAAATTATTTTTCTTTGTTGGAACAGTTAATAAAAGTAAACATTGGATGAAAATGTGTAAAACAAAAACTGGTTAGATTGTTTAAATCCTCCAAACATAACCGTTAACTTGTGAAAGGAGGATACAATAGCAACATGTATGTACAGCTACAAGTAAAAAATATTCCCGCCAGAACCCGGTGATGGACTGAGAACAAGAGGATGCTGTCGCCTCTTTTTTAAATTGTATTTCTTCTGTCAAATAATATTTTGGTCTTTAACCATAGTTCTTGTGTGGTTTATAAAACAATAACGTGTGTATAAAACAATTCAATTTTTAAAAAGATGAAAACATTTGCTGCATTTGTTTATATTCATTAATTGTAAACAATAATTTCTGTCAAAACTATCAAAAACTAATACAACATCAAAGCCCTTTATCTTCGTTTATTTTCATTTTTTTTGTATTTTATGAGAAAAGACAACAGGAAGAAAAACAAGATTTAGCTTGTATTTATCAACATAAAGTGTGTGTTTGTGTAATAGATGAATACACGTACGGTTAGTCGGTCAAAAGTTAGAAATCCCGCCCTTGAGCCAGACGTTCTCTGGTCAAAGAGACGACGGGCCAGCAACCTAACAGACAGTGACACGGTGAATTCTGCGACGTCCTATCTCCATCCATGGACTCAGAAGGAAGACGGGCTCCTCTGAGAGGTCATGAGAAAGCCACTGTACTGCTTTCCCAACACTCTGGCCTTAGGACTCTCTTAAAGGCACACACACACACACACACACACACACCCTCCACTTCCTCTCCCCTCTTTCCATCTCATACACCCTCCATCATATACAGTAGCTTCTTATCCATTTAACGATCGACGTTCTGATGAATCTCTGGTGGACGCTAAACTGCTTTATTTGCCTGCATTGTTTTGAGTTCTTCCCGGCTCCAGTCAGTCAATGGCTGTTGATGGTTCCCGGCTTCCGTCCTGCCCTATACATTATAAATAAATGCACAGGACGTGATGTATATTTAGATTGTTGTTGTCATTCCTTTGTGTAATGAGGGTGTAGCTTCATGAAAAAGACGTCTCCGTCTCATATCTGGAGTTTCAACGTGAAGTCGGTGATCTAATGACTGTTTATGAGGGCGAGGTGGAAGTTGAGGTCGGGGCGGCGTCTTCGTTCGCTCTTGTTTATCCGTAAAGATTCCCTGCAGGTATCGCTGGGCGGTTTGACTAATGTTAGTTTTAATGTTTCTTTTCTTTGGACCTTTTACTATTATACTCTGAATATAAGGGATTAGCACAAAAAAAATATTTTTTCCCTTTCTAGTTAAGAGGTCACAACTAGGGGGTGTGTACTGCCAATAATCTGACGATATGTATCACGATACAGGGGCAAGGACACTATGTATCATACCGTAGTAACTAGGATTTATGTGTAGTATTGTCGAGTATTTGTTTCTGGTGGAGTAGAATTTACAGACCACATGACTCTTGACGAAGTCGAAACTACTTTCATTGGTTTTGAAACCTAAATATGTCCAAACATCAGCTTAAAAAGCTCCTGGAGTCGACTGTATCCTCTTGTCCTCAGTCACTGCAGGATTTTATTGTTCTTTTAACTGCAGAGGATGTAATGACTGCTGCCATCTAGCAGCCGGAAGTTTAATTGCAACAAAAAATGAAATAACTGAATATGTGCATGTTAAATATGAATAAAAAAAATGTGTTTAAAAAAAAAAAGAAGTAAATATTTTATACATTTTATTGAAATATAAAACCATAAATTATTCATGAAGAAAAACTGGACATGATTTTAAAATTAAAATAAAAACTGGTAAAAATAAAAGCAAGAACAAACACTATGAATAATCCATTATAACTGTAAATAATCAAACAAATATTTAAAAGAAATTAAATAAAAGTACAATTTGTCCTTAAAATAGTTAAATTGATACCGTTCTGTTTAGAGCAAGATATTGATCAAAATATTTTAAATATATTTTTATAATGATTCAGATACTTTCTCTTTCGTACTGGTTCCTGCATTATATTGTAATTTTTTTTAAATAATTCTAATAAAGAAAACAATAAGACACATGGTACAAATCTTGGGTTCCAATTCAATCCATCAAATAATTTCCATTGAAAAACGAAAAACTTGCTCAAAAGGGAACTGTCACTCATCAGTTTTTCTTGAGAAAAATCCATACATTATTACGTTTTTTATCTCGCATGAGCATCGACACTTAAGACACCTAAGACGAAGCGGATCGATGCTCGGCTCTGGCGCCGTTAAATATCGACACAATATTTGAGTGTATTGATATTCTATCACTTCTCTAGAAACAAAGAAAAACAACCATATACGTCCAATTATTCCAAACGCCAACCGGCTCGGGGGCTTTAAAGAAAAGCCGTCGGTGAAACCGCCGAGATCCATATTTCCGCTGCCGTGACAGATGGTGCGACCGACCTGAAGTGAAGAAAACGCACCATTCCGTCAAATCAAAGGAAGGTAATAAAGAGTGGGACAGACGGGAATTAAGGGCAGGGGCTTAAACGGCGTAGCCTTGTTGTCAAATGATTCTTGCCGGAGATACTTAGGTGGGGGCAGTGCCCGGTTCGGCATCCACTTCGGGGATGTTTGACGTAATCCTTGCGTTCCTTCAAGTGTTTAGCCATTTTTATAATCTGCCTCCGCCCGTCATCCTTCTGGCATTTGTTTTTTACAGAACTGTGCAGAAAGAAGAACTACCTTCTGAATGCTGACTCATATCCCATCATGCTTCAGGTCACACGTGACAGGCCAAGGGGGGGGGGGGGGCAAAAGTAATTTCACGTTTCTAACATAAAGTAGATTAATGTTGATACGGTGACCTAGTCAGTGTCGACGTCCATAATCTCTTTTCCTTATCTTATCTTAAACACTAAGATGGACACTGGAATTTGTTTGATGAAGGAGAAAAAAAATTGAGATGAATAAATAATCTGACTGTCTGGTAATATTTTTTTCTTCTGCCCCAAGACTTTGACTACTCAAAAAATTGACATCTTGATCTTTAAAGTATATACTTTTTTGAGTATTGTTTTGATTGTTTAAGCGCTTTGTGACCCTGGTCTGGAAAAGCGCTATATAAATAAATATTACTTACTTACTTACTTACCCTTACTTTATGTAAAATGCATGAAATATATCATCTTTGTATCCTTTTCTTTGCGTTATTTCCTTTGATCTATGTTCTTTACATTTGCACTTTGTTCGTTCTATTTGAACTTTGTTCTGTTTTTATGAAACTATCGTCTACTGTGAACTGGAGACCCAATTTCCCAAAGGTAATCTCCGGAGGGATTAATAAAGTCTATCTAATCTAATCTATATATATATATAAACTGTGTATATATAAAAAATAAAAAATGTTGTATATATAATATTTTGGGTTGGAAACTAATGACAAAGACCATTTTGTTTGTCGGGAAATCATGTAAATCTGATTATTTTCACTTAAACAAAGAGTTAATGCAAAAAACATAAAAGGTAAAAAGCTTTTATTTTGAAAAGTTAACTGACATTGAGCAATAATTCATGTTTTCATAGCAGAAGTTCTTGGTCATGGAAGGTCGAGGAGTCCAATTTGATCCACATGTTAGAAGATATTTAGGAAATACAAATCCCCCCTTTTTTTTGGTTTGTTTCTAATCTTCCTGATGAAATGTATTGTAGCAGAATGGTGGATGATAGAATGAAAATTGGCTGAGCTACACTAGATCAACGTTTAGAAGAGTTTAGTGTTGGATTTCAGGTGATTAAATTCATGATCTGACAACTTATCACTGGCAATATTGAACTTTAAAGTCAAGTTGTACTACTTGGTTTTACAAAAGTATTGCTCACATTTTATTTAAGTTTTTATTTAAGTTTTTAACTGCAACACCCCTCATTAAAAGATAAATACTAAGCTTGACCCTTACCTTTAATGGCCACTTAGTAAAATTAAATAATATTTTTCACGTGATATTGTCCATAGCAAGCATTCCTTTATTAATGTTTAAATATTTGTGTCTTTGTTGTAATAACAAAAGCGTTAGGGTTCACACACATTCATTATGTGACCTTAGTAAACTATAATTAAAGTGATTGAATGGCCAAAAGGATTTCAGTGACGGATCAATATCCAAAAAAATCATGTGTACAGTTGTGTATTGTAAGTAAGTAACTAAGTACAGGTTATTGGTATATATTAAACAAACGTGGGAACTGTGTGAGACGATCAAGGTCTTTGTTGTGAAGGATTATTTCTCTCCTGCCTACAACAGTCAGAGGACGAGCAGATTAAAGCAAAGTTCACAGCATTATTTTCACGTTTTCACAGACCGACCTTCAAATAATAACCGCAAAAACCAGACATTAAGTGCATGAAAAATACATGCGTTTGTGTCTTCTTGTATAGACTATTGTAACAGTTTATTTTGGTGTCTAAAAAAGAAGGATCTGTCTCGCCTGCAGTTAATACAAAACTCTGCAGCCAGAATTCTGACCTGCTCTAGTAGAAGAACTCACATTTCTCCAATCCTTTAAGACTCTTCACTGGCTGCCAGTTTCTTTCAGGATCAACTTTAAAATTCTGGTTCTTACTTTCAGATCTATTCATGGTCAGACCTTCCATCAGTGATCTGACCCAGCCTTACACCCCAGCCCGGGCTCTGAGGTCTGTGGATCAGAATCTACTGATGGTTCCTGAACACGCTTCAGGACCAGAGGAGAGAAATCCTTCCAGACTGTTGCTCCTAAGCTTTGGAACGATCTCTGTGTTTGATGATCTACTGACTCCTTCAAGAAACATCTTAAGATCTTTTGATTTGTGCAGGATTTTCCTTGATTCTCTGAGACTCCTTTGTTTGTCTCGGTGTTATCTTGACCTTTTAAGTATATATTTTATCGGGTATTGTTTTAATTGTTTAAGCGCTTTGTGACCCTGGTCTAGAAAATGTGCTTTACAAATATTACTTACCTATTTACTCCACTTGTAATAGTTACTTTGTTTTTATTCAAAGCAACATAACAATGTATATATAAAGGGTCTAATCTAGATATATACTCAATTAATCTCGCAGAAAGAAATTTACATTTTCAAGCAGCATCCATTTGTAAAGAGAAATAGCAAAGAAAAAAAAATCTTGAGACCCACACTGGGATTCAAACCCATGACTGGCCACAGTCATTGGCACCATTCCATTGAGTGATATTTTATGAAGCTAAATCCTACTTAAACATGTTTTACCTTTTTTTTAAATTTACTGTAGACATGGAAGAGCATTTTGTAAAGTTCTAGTGCTGACGTTTCCTCACCATGTTATAAAAAAATAATGTACAAGTCTTTCGATGAGTCACAGAGTCGCTGCAGTAATTCCGAGGTCACGAGATATCCCAACAAAGTCACCCTTTGGTCACAAACGTCACCCTGAAAATACAGGAAGTCGAGCAGTTATTTCTGGACGAGTGACGTGGACATAAGTTCTGGAGAATCCTGTGGTCAAAACAGAATTCTCTGGCACCGACATGTGGTCTATGAGCCTTGATTGGATTTCCTTTATACAGGATTAATTCCGCGGATCCTTCCCTTTAAGGGGATCCTATGACTTAACTGGCCGCGAAAGATGTCCACACTTGTGACGTAGAACTTGTAAAAAACTCGAACAGTTGCTTGATAACCGGAGGATCAATCATGGTAACGTTGTTTTTTGTGATTTAATTATAGTGAAAATCTCAGACGCTCAAGGACGCCTCAAACCTCTCGGGGGAAGAGGTTCTTGTAAGTAAGTAAGTAAGTAAGTAATATATATTTATATAGCGCTTTTCGAGACCAGGGTCACAAAGCGCTTTAACAATCAAAACAATACTCAAAACATTACATACTTCAAAGATCAAGACAACACCGAGAACAACACAGGAGTTCGAGAAATTCAAGGAAAAGCCTGCACAAATAGAAACGTCTTAAGATGTTTCTTAAAGGAGTCAGTAGACTCCATCAAGCGCAAAGAGAGAGGAAGATTGTTCCAAAGCTTAGGAGCAACAGCCTGAAAAGATTTCTCTCCTCTGGTCCTGAGCCGTGTGCGTGGAACCATAAGTAGATTCTGATCCACAGACCTCAGAGCCCGAGCTGGGGTGTAAGGCTGGATCAGATCAGTGATGTAAGGAGGAGCCTGACCATGAATAGATCTGAAAGTAAGAACCAGAATTTTAAAGTTGATCCTGAAAGAAACTGGAAGCCAGTGAAGAGTTTTAAGGACCGGAGAAATGTGAGTTCTTCTACTAGAGCGGCTCAGAATTCTCGCTGCAGAGTTCTGAATCAACTGCAGGGGACTGCTTCCCCGCTGTTCCTTTCATCGCTTCATTTCTGGAACACACCAGCCTTGGGAGGACTTGGATAATAGCTCAACACTTCTACTCTCAATTCTTTAATTTTTGCTCATGTTGACAGATTTAAAAAAAAAAAAAGAGTGGTTGATAAGATGAGGATCATCCTTTTTGTTTTGATTTGAATTCAGATTTTGACAGATGGATTTGATTAGATACAACTTTCTGGATCCATTTGGGAAATTCATTCTGAAAATTAGGTTTCCAGTCAAATCAGCCACAAAAGAACAACTGATTCTGGCACAAATGTATTCATATATATATTTGAATTATGTAAGCTGATGTCATTGTTTAGAGGCATTGTGTGTTTATTATGCTATGACCGTTTTGTTGCAATTATACTCCTTAAAGTAAACAAAAGTATAAATAAATATAAATAAATTCTATCTATCGATCTAAAATAGTGTCACAGTATCACACTAAATCTCAATATGTATCGTTTTGGGGCGCCTGTGTCATGATACGTATCGTAACGTCAAATTCAATAACTAAATAAGCATCAGCAGTTTGCAAAAGAGCAGGAAAATGATCTGTTTTTCTCAGTTTGTATGGGGTTTTTTTCAGAGAAAAGAGAAGCTTTCAAGACGACCGTATGAATAATTACAAAATAACTGAAAACATTCTTGAATTTATTCAAATAGACAGTGTTTCTAAATGACAGTACTATGTGCCCCTGTAAATATTTTTATATATTAATAATAAATATAATATATTAAACGCTGTTTTCATCTTTATTCAGCAAAATGTGTTTATTTTATTTAGCTCTGGCTAAAACTGAGGCGCCACCTACTGACCTGTAAACAACATGACACTTTCCATCACTAATAACTAGTGTCATTTCACAGTAGAGCAAGAAAGTTAATATTTTAACACTGGTATTGGATCAGTATTGGTCGATACTTGAAGCCAAAGTATCGGTATCTGGACCATGAAAGTATTGATGTGCTGATGAAGCTTCATGAAACAGTGTCATGTTGTTTAGAGGTCAGTAGGGGGCGCCATCAGTTTAAAAATGATGTTTCATTATAACAGTTGTTCAAAACAAAAGGAAAATAGAGCAGAGAACGCCATCTAGTGGACTCTGACAATAATGACACTGCTTCATGAAGCTTCATCAACACATCACAACATAAAAGTCGGATCCTTACATTTTTTCCTCTACTTAATATTAAAAAAACGAAACAAAAATGAGCAGCTTTATAAGAAATAAGCATTTAATCTTTTCACAAATTGCTGCGAGTTTTCGGATTTTTTGTGTTCTTGAGTTATAAACAAAACGTAACCCGACATGTGACAATAGTATTCCCTGCCAGGAGAGTAGTTTCTGGTTTCCTAACCTTGTGTTGCAGCATCAGCTGTGCAACTTCTTCACAGGTTTATCACCTGATTGGAGATGTTGCCTGGATAAACCCGCGAGCGCCGAGAAAGCAGAGAAACTATCGATCAGTCTAAGAACATGGCTGTGATGTCTGGAGGGGCCGAGACCCTCCTGTCATCTCGGCAGCTCAGAAAAACACCCCTACCTCAATCCCCGGGGGGGGGGCCATCATTGTTGTTGTCGCCAAACTGAATCATCTGTGATAGTCATTTATTTCAGCTTTTCCTGCTCCAGACTTATCATATTTATAACATGCCTCCTCTTCCCTCCAAACTCTCCCCCCCTGCCGTCCTCCCACATCTCCTGAGGGCTGGAGCTCCAGCATCTCATCAGCATCAGTGTCGCAGGTCAACTGCAGGAGGGGCTTTGTTGTGTATCCATTTCCTACTTCTTTTTTTTTATATATATATATATGCAGCGAGTCTCCTCGACCTTTACCCCGATTTTCATGCATATTACCGAAGTCCACTTTCTTCCTTTAAACAAAAATATATCTATCATCTCCTTCCTCGTACTTTGGGTGTCGTATATGTGTAATTATGAGCTCTTATCTATTTTCCTGTCACACACAAACGCCCCGCGGAGACAGCTCAGTGGATGTCATTATCTGGGAAAATGGCTCAGAGGTGCAGACCCCCCCCCCCCCACCACCAACCCTCGCCGTGCTCCGGCGTACGATATAATTGCTATTTATTGAAAATATCTCGACGATGACGGCGTCGCCGAGAACGGACGGACGGACGGATGGAAGTTGATATGATATAATGTGCCGCTAATGTGATCCTGGTTTCAATAAGCGAGCTGGATCCACTCCCACGACGTGGTAATTGGATTTGAATTCTTTCATTGAGCGGCAACTAGCGTGCGTAAAAAGAAAAAAAAAACATGTTGGCTCAATGTGATTAAGTGACAAATTGCTTTTTATCAAATGTTATTACACTAAAGACCGAGTTTAGACGCGAGAACGATTCCTCTGTCGTTTCGATAACAAGACGCAGAACGGCTCGTTTGTCGTCGCTAACACCTTTTCTGTTTAATAACACCTGCGAGTGCATTATACAATATCAGTGAATGTCGACCGTTTGTTATTATGGTTTTAAAGAACGCTGTCCAAGAATCCTCTTGAAAATAATAATTAAAACTTCACTTGTTTTTTGCTCAACCTCATGTCAACAAAGGGTTTGGATTGTTTTTAGAGTTATAGACCAAAATATATGTTCATTTTAATGTAGCGACTGGAGCTCAGTTGTCTTCATTTTCGTCCAAAAAGACACTTAAAAACATCCAAGTACCTCCATACTGCTTGTCTGTGACGTCCATCTTGTATTGAAGTGTTGACATTAGAAATTATTTAGAAAAAATAAACTAGTCTATATTTTAAGCTTGTTTGTAGCGGAAGCTTAAAAGCTAACATGCTAACATGCTACACAGACAGGAAACATTGGGAGCCATGAGCATGTTAGCCTTTTAGCATCTGCTACAAATAAGCTTAAAATATACTGATTTAATTTAAATTTTGTCGCTACAATTTCTTACGTCGAGGCTTCAATACAAGATGGACGTTACAGACTAGCAGAATTGAGGTATTTGGATGTTTTTAAGTGTCTTTTTAGACGAGAAGTACGAAGAAAAGTGGACGCCGTTCACGACCGTAATATGGACAACCTTGTCTGCGTAATCCCAACTCTTAGACATTAAGTGGAGTAAAACATTAGAAATTTAAATAAGGAATAGAAAATTACCGGGAAAAAGGATAGAATACTATACAATATACAAATAAATGTGAAAATAAAAATACATAAAATTCTTCATACACATACCTCAAACAAGCTTGTTTAGCTTTAATTTCTGTGCCACAAAAATAACAATAATTGTATTTATAGTTTTTACTATATATATATAGTTTTTATTCACTCAATGGTCTTTTATAACTGATAAATATACAAGTAGGTGAGAGTATTACCCAAAATCCAAATTAAAAATGGTTACCACGCTGCATTATAATGGTAACATGACAAATAGAACGGATTCATAGCCACCATATACCGTACTCTCACGAGAAAACCTTTTTCCGCATCACGTTGCAACGCTGATTTCTTTCAAAAGATTACTTGATAAACAGCATGCATGCACCGACATATCACTTCCCATGATGACAACATAGCTACACAACATTTCAAAAGTTGAATCCATCCATCTTCGAAACTACGAATCAGCTGGTTGATCAAATCAAACACTCAATGGGCGGACCTTAAGACGACCAACGCAACCCATTGGTTAATTTTCAAACTAGCATAAGTCTAGTCTAATCACCTGGGTCACCACAAACATTGCTTCTGTGACCGTGTAGTGTCAATAAAGTTGTAAACGAACTTGCATTAACACATAAAGCACCCCAAAAGTACACAAAAATACTATATATTTGAATGCAATATAGCATGACCACTTTTAGTGCAAGTCGGGGGTTAGCATTTCCAATGCTATTAGGTTTTCAGCAGCAAGTCCAGCAAAAGTAATTATTTTTCTATTCTTGGAGGATGCATTCCTTTCAATGGCTGTCATTCTCAGTTTCTAACGATCCGTTCTGTCAACCAGGGGCCATAATAATAATAATAAAAACAGAAAACGAGCACGTTAGTGTTACATCGGTTTAGTGGAAGTACCTCTGTGACCTTTTAATTCTCAGGAAGTAGGAAGGTTTTATTAGAAGTGATATCATTACGGTTTTACTTCTCTCACGACTCTCGTCGATATTTGCCAACATCTCCTCCATGTTTTTCCATATTTGTCGCTCGAACATCATCCCTTTGATCCCGAACAAATCTTATAATAAGGTAATGACAGCCTGTCGGGTGTTGGACCCAAAATTAAAGTAGGACATTGTGTGAATGTTTTAGGATTTGGTCCGACTATGATGATTGTCCCCTGCCTGACAGAGAGGAGACTCATTCGTCCCTTTTTTTTTTTCTTTCATTCTTTCTCTCACATGTTCAGCAGCACTTCCTCTGAAGTACAGTACAGAGGCAGAGAAAGCCCCGATAATCTCCTTTTTTTTTGCGCATGTGTTTGAAGAGGTGGAAGTCTCTCAACTGAATGCTAAACAGGATCTATCAGGATTAAAGTCCAGGTTTTGGGGGGGAGTTTAGCTTATTTCTGGCTGTTTCACAACCGGCGTCTCGGAATAATGCGTGCCACTTGAATCACAAAGAATTCATGTTGCCCTCGCTCGGGCCTATTTTGGTGCCATAAAGAGAGAGAGAAGAAAAAAAAAAAGGTTTTCTCATTGACGTTTCAAGCACTCATTAGTGTCTGGTCATTACGTTTACTGATTTCCTACAGCCGGCCATCCATGACAGTCCATTAACCTCACACATTAAGGACTAATTAACCAAAGTGTTCACTATTTTCTCCGCAGTTATACTCACACCACAACCCTGGTGTGCACTTGCACGCATGACCTGAAGGCAATTGACGGTGTACATTAAGCAGCCAATTGACCGTGGTCTTCTGGATCTTTCGGAGTTTGAGGAAAACTTCCTGTGAGAAGAGTGTGTTGAACACACCAACTATGTCTTTATAGTAGGGATGTGTACTTCAATCACTAAGGCCGATTCGATACGTATCTTGATACACTGCTAGCAATACTATACACTGGAATCCCCTGACGATACGATGTAAATCACTGAAATCTCCTTATGATACAATGCGTTATACTGAAATCCCCACACGATACAATGTCATACACTGAAATCTCCTGCCAATACAATGTGATACAATGAAATATCCTGATGATACGATGTGATACACTGAAATCTCTTGACGATACGATGTGATACACTGAAATCTCTTGACGATACGATGTGATACACTGAAATCTCTTGACGATACGATGTGATACACTGAAATCTCTTGACGATATGATACGATACACTGAAATCCCCACATGATACGATGTGATACACTGAAATCTCTTGACAATACAATGTGATACACTGAAATATCTTGACGATACGATGTGATACACTGAAATCTCTTGACGATACGATGTGATACACTGAAATCTCTTGACGATACGATACGATACGATACACTAAAATCCCCACATGATAGGATGTGATACACTGAAATCTCTTGACAATACAATGTGATACACTGAAATCTCCGGAAAATACAATGTGATACACTGAAATCACCACACGATACGATGTGATACACTGAAATCTCTTGACGATACACTGAAATCTCTTGACGATACAATGTGATACACTGAAATCTCTTGACAATACAATGTGATACACTGAAATATCTTGACGATACGATGTGATACACTGAAATCTCTTGACGATACGATGTGATACACTGAAATCTCTTGACGATACGAAGCGATACACCTAAATCCCCACATGATACAATGTGATACACTGAAATCTCTTGACGATACCATGTGATACACTGAAATCTCTTGACGATACCATGTGATACACTGAAATCTCTTGACGATACGAAGCGATACACTGAAATCCCTACACGATACGATGTGATACACTGAAATCTCTTGACAATACATTGTGATACATTGAAATCTCTTGACGATATGAAGCCATACACTCAAATCTCCCGACTGTACAATGTGATACTCTGAAATCCCCAGGTGATAAGATGTGAAACACTGAAATCTCCTGACGATACAATGTGATAAACTGAAATCTGTTGATGATACAATGTGATACACTGAAATCTGTTGACCATACGAAGCGATACACTCAAATCCCCTGACTGTACGATGTGATACACTGAAATATCTGGACGATACAAATTGATACACCGAAATCTTTTGACTGTACAATGTGATACACTGAAATCTATGAAGCGATTCACTGAAATCTCCTCACGATGCGAAATGAAACGCGGAAATATTCTGACGATACAATGTGATACACAGAAATCCCCTGACATTACAACAATATAAACAAAACTAACTTAAAATATTGTCAATAAGAAACAATAAAACAATACTCATGTACACCTACTTCACCGCATCATCTATTTGATGTGACATTAGTGTCAGAATGTGCTGCCAACAAAATGATT
Organism: Callionymus lyra; assembly: GCF_982586985.1. NCBI lineage: Eukaryota > Metazoa > Chordata > Actinopteri > Syngnathiformes > Callionymidae > Callionymus > Callionymus lyra. Next base: position 11,043,314 of record NC_141831.1, read on the forward strand.
CCCGTAATTCTTTTCAGTGCGTTTAGAGTGTCTCGTAAATCGAAGTTATCATTGCCCATGCAAATGCAGCCGCATCTTACATATTTGTATGTACGCACTGATGGATCTCCACATCCATCCCTACTGTAAAGACACGCACACGGAATCCCTGAATTATTTGCCAACTGAAATTAAAATCTTCATTTTGACTTCCAAGTCCTTCCTCGAGGCCCCCTCAGAACTACAGTCTCCCCACGCACCCCCACCGTTTCCACGACTCTCCCTGGACGGCGATACTTTAATCACGGTGGCAGATTCAGATATCCCAACCTCCCCCCCCCCCCCGCCTCACCGCTCGCACAAACATACGCTCTCACTCATTTTAAAACACATCCTCTCGGGAGAAAGGCAAAGATAAGCCCGCTCTGATCTGTAATCGCTCTCTGGAGTTCCTCCGCCTCGTCTGCCATCAGCGGCATCTGGAAAATACCTTTAATAATAAAAAAAAAAAAAAAGGTGATTTTTTGGCGTTTTCGACGCCACTGAGGAATACTAGCATGTGTCTCGTTCCGCTCTCCTGACACCACCTGTCAGGAAGCAAAGACATAACACTGCGAAGGTGCTGGAGGACCCATCAGAACCCGGTGTAACCGCTAACATGTCACTCATCCGTCTTTTAACCCCCCGCCCCCCCTCGATGTTAAAAATAGATTTGTGCTGTCAAGACGTAACCACGTTCACCCCTTCTCTCGTTCTCTCAGAGCTTTCAGAACTTGTGGTGTCTTTTGGTCAAAGCAGGTTTTTTGACGAAACGTCATCAATATTATCGGTTTTTCCTTCACTTTTCCCAGTCTGATCATGGCTCTAAATAAACTTTCATCATCCGAGCTACTTTTTGAATAAAAGAGTCAAATATAAAGCATATTTATACTTAACTATAAATGTACCTTAATGTTGAAATACCAAGGATGTACCATGTAAGTAAGTAAGTAAGTAAGTAAGTAATATTTATTTATATAGCGCTTTTCCAGACCAGGGTCACAAAGCGCTTAAACAATCAAAACAATACTCAAAAAAGTACATACTTTAAAGATCAAGATAATACTGAGAACAACACAGGAGTTCAAGAAATTCAAGGAAAAGTCTGAACAAATAGAAACGTCTTAAGATGTTTCTTAAAGGAGTCAGTAGATGGGCGAATATTACACGATACATCGAGGTACATTTTTGACATTACCTGACTTTGCTTCGATGTCTTGCAGTGAGTGGAATCATTTGGAATCACAACCAGTTTAATCCTTCAAAATGCGAAAAAAGCTGCACAGACAAAAATAAAAGATGGAATTTATTTCAATTTATTATGGTATGTTTTTTGCAAATTATTGTATCAGGTAAGTTGAGTGCAAAAAATTCACAATTATATCTTAATTAACTTTATTACATTCCACAAACATGCGTTTTTTTTGGCACAGAAAACGAATTCAATTTAATTAAACACAACTTTTTGTTCGGCAGCTCATTGGTTCGTTTTTCTGACTAAAACATCGGTTTCAAATCATCCAAGGGACCAAAGTCTTTTAGCAAATGGGGCGGAACAAAATGAATATTTACCAAAGTGTGATATGACATGTTTCACTCTTAGAAGCTCAATATATTTACTTTTTTAAATTAGAATTCTCTGTGTAATGGTAATGTTAATATAATCACTTTTTTAAATTTTTTATTAATACATCCCAATAACAATGTCAAACTACTATATATATATATATATATATATATATATATATTTTATATATATTTTATTTATATAACAAAAATACTTGTAAAATAAAAGCAGACTACTAAAACAGACACAAAATATCTGCACAAAACCTGGAATCAAAACTACTATAAAACGTTTTTTGAATAATCTACTTACAAAGTCACACGATAAGGAAAGAAACACTTGACAAGACTGGAGGTTTGGGAAGAAGAAGAACAATTACTGACCAGCTGCAAACACTTAGACAATCAAGGAAGACACGGACAAGACAGACTTGTCACCAAAATAAAACAGGAAAGAGATTTAAAAAACAAAAACATAAAATATAAACAACATAAAATAAAATAACGACAAACACAATTGAGGACGGAACTTAACAAAAACAACATATGTGGGACTAGATCTTGCGTCTATTTGCAGTATCAAGAAGGTTGGCGACCCATTTTTTAAAGGAACCCTAAGATTAGGAAAAGGTTTTTACTTTGAAACAATTTTGAGAAGAAAGAGTGGCTGCCACCTTTAGATACAAACAACCACAAATAAAATCAAGTGCATATATCTGTATTTATTTATTTTTGCATCTCTGTTTCCATCTTTTATACCATTAAAGTACTGAATGTATTTCGTAGCTACATCTGACTCATGATACAGATGTAATGTTTATCTACAGATTTTGGACTCGCTTCAATATTTGACAGCAGTTTGATGTCGGAACAAATGTGCTGGTGAAAGATAATGAATATAACACATGGACTACACAACATCAAGTTCAGATCAGCAATACATTTATCCAAGTATTGATTAAATCAAATTAAGATTAAAATATCCACACAGTCCAGAACCACCAAAATATGTCAGTTAATTGATGTTTTCTAATACATTTTTCATTCAAACATGCATTTTTTTGTTTCCCCACGTTCAGTTTCTGCTCAAACAGTGAGCAAAGAAACTAAAAATACATTTTGTCTGGATTTTGATCAGTGTTTTTGACGTACAGTAAGTGATCCTGTTGTATTTGCGAAAGATGTTCCCTGAAGATAAGACGATGTGGATTTCGTTAATGTCTTTCTGGATTTATCAGATTAAATCTTTCCGTGGCCTTTTGGGAAATAATTTTCATCACATCATTGGATGATGTCATTACCTCGTCCTGTAAACATTGGACGGCGATAATTAATAAATTGACTCGTTTCCCTTCTTCAAATCCTCCACAAGGTCGAGGCGACTCTGAAGGCATCGTTTTTAAAAAACATGTTATTAAGATTATCTTGGCAGACTTAAGTCGGAAAAAACACCTTGAAGGGAGGAGCCGATGTTGGAACAGAAATGTTGTTTTTTTTTCCTCTTCGGGAGGACGAGGAGAGAGCGTCGGTGAAAAAAAAAAGGGAAGGAGAGGAAAGAAGTGGAAAGTAAAGGAGCACAAATGAAGAGTGAGCTAGATACAGCCAGATACTCAGCTGGAGATTTGCCTGTTTAATCGAGCCGGTGAGGATTAGAGTTGGGATTATGCGGGAATTGTGACATAGCAGCAAATTAGCCCGGTTGCTTTAATCTGAGAGGCGGACAAAGCCGAGCGCTGGACCAGACGCTGACGCGTGCTCCGTTTTTTTGTCTCGTACACAGATATAATGAGGCGACACGGTTCGTGGTGCGAAGTGTCGGCTGTTCGCGAAGCATTCAAGCTGCTGAAACGAAAGGAAACGTTTATATTGACGGATTTTTTTGTTTACCTTTTTGAATGTTCTTTGTCTTTGTCTTTAGACTTAGATTGTGTCATCTTGTTCTTCCTCTTTATGTTCTTCTTCTTATTTTATTTTTTATGTATTATTTTTTATTGTTTATGAAAAATTGCTGGCTATTGGTAAAAAACAATAAAGTTTTACCTTACCTTACCTTACCTTACCTTACCTTTTTTGTTCTCGTAGCTCACGTTGCGATGGGAACACCCATTTATTTTATAAACCAAGAACAACTGTTTATTTTAGACTTTAAAGATTAGGAATTCTTAAGAGTCTTTCAGCCTAGAAAAGACAAATATGTGGAACATTATTTCATCAACCTGGAAATGTTTATTGGAGTTAAAAGTGTTTGTTATGGTTGTAAATGGTCTTCGTTTATTAACAAGTTGATCTTTTTCTTTAGTATTTTAAATTGTCCGTGTTGAATGTGAATCATTTTACAGACATATAGCAAATACAATAAAAAAAATTGGTAAAAGATCGATTTTTCATACATGATGGTATAATTTGTTCCATTGACGTTGCGATTGAACAAGTTCAGGTGATGAAAAATGAGTTTAAATAATGCAATAGTCCAAGAAAAGATAGTCCAGTATCTCCAAGAGTCCAAAACGTCTACGGAACTGGGAAAAAATAAACAGAAAAGAAAAAGAGAAAAACGGGGATACTGGAGAACAGAAAAGAAAATATATAGGTTACAACCCTTGCGAATAGACCATAACAAAGTAAAGTAAACAGACAAAAAAATTATAAAAAATATTATCTATCAAGTTCAGGTGATTTAATGAGTTCGAATAACACAAGAGTCCAAGCAACAAGAGTCCAGTATCTCCAAAAGTCCAAATGTCCAAATGAAAACAGGAAAGAAAGAGAGAAAAACAGAGATTCTGGAAATATGTAGGTGACACGAATAACATTACAATTTAATAAATGTAACTTCACTTTTGTCTTATCATTATCATTTGTATTTATTAATTATTATAAATATTATTTAAAAAGAAACCCCCAAAATATTCAGATTGTACACTGTAGGTTTTTTCACTGCATGAATAAAAAAATGGGGGGAACATTTTTGCAGAAAAAGGTCAAATTTTAACTAAAAGTTAAAGTTTTCTATAAATAAGATAGCAAGAAGGTTGCTGGTTAGCATCCAGGTTTACTCCGGGCACCCCGGTTTCCTCCCGCATTCCAAAAACATACAGAGGTTGATTGAGAACTTGGGGGAAATTGTTGAGTATGAGTGTGTGTGTGAATGGTTGTCTGTCTTTGTGTGCCCTTCGACAGACTGGCGTCCTGTCCAGGGTGTCCCCTGCCTCTCGCCCAGTGAAACTGGGACCCCAATAAGGGATAAAGCGGTAGAAAATGAAACGAAGACAGATTTTTTATTAGTGCAAGATAATTTCAACTTTCCACCGAAATGAAATAGTAAATAAATAAATAACAAACAAGAAAGTCACAGTTAAATCTTATGAAATAATAAAAAGGATATAAATGTGGGTACAATTGTTGTTTATTCAACTCATAGAAAAGGTGTTTTTGTTCATTTTTCAGATTAGGCCCAAAAAAAAGGTAACATTTGTTTGAAGTGGCTCCAATTAATCTCTTCTCAATTCCTATTGTCTTAGATGACATAATGCCATCTATTATTTAGGAGAGGCCGGGATTAGAAAGTGAGTGGAAGCAGGGATTATGGCGTTAGGGGAGGTCTAAGCCACAGTGAATAGCTGGCGTCCTGGGATGGGAGCCAGCGCCGAGAGAAACCCGATCCGAGCAGGTAGGTAGGCCCGGGCCAGGTCAGGCAGCCGTGGCGGGTCAGAGACGGTCAAGCGAGTCCTTCGGAACACACCGACACGCCTCGCACGCTCAAGATCACGCAGCCTCACACGTGAGCGAGTCGGACAGTCGCACGGATTTTTCACTCGCGAGAACGAGGGGGTACGACGCCGGGTGATCCGTGGTGAAGGGGAGAGTCAGAGGATGGATGGAGCGCCGGAGTAATGACTGCCGCTTACGTAACGTCACTCCTGTGGTCGAAGCACCTTTCGTTTCGTCTTCTTCTTCGCCCTCCCTCCTCCGCTCGAGTCAGTTCTTCTTGCAGCCCCCCGGAGTCGTGGACGCCTCACGTCCACTTCAATCACGGTCCGTTCACAAGGAAAAAAGCGTTCGCCTCGGCGTGACTCGCTAACAGGCTGAAGGAATCGCCTCCGATTTGCAGTCATCGCGCCGCACAGACTTCACTGCTCAGGTTGTGTCGGATCAGGACCGTTGCCAGGGCGGCTTATTCGCACTTACGGGGAAGTTGTTTGCCGCGACACCGGCTCCGTCCACTGTTAGCGAACTATAGGAAGTGGTTTAAGAACATTTCAATACACTTAAAAAGCGCAATATATTTAACATTATTATGATATGATTGGCTAGAATCTGCTGATACGATATGTATCACGATTCAGGGGCGACGATACGACAACTATTACTTTTTCTCCCTACAAAAAATGTTGTAGTAATAGTAAGTAAGTAAGTAAGTAATATTTATTTATATAGCGCTTTTCCAGACCAGGGTCACAAAGCGCTTAAACAATCAAAACAATACTCAAAAAAAGTACATACTTTAAAGATCAAGATAATACTGAGAACAACACAGGAGTTTCGAGAAATTCAAGGAAAAGCCTGAACAAATAGAAACGTCTTAAGATGTTTCTTAAAGGAGTCAGTAGACTCCATCAAGCGCAAAGAGAGAGGAAGATCGTTCCAAAGCTTAAGAGCAACAGCCTGAAAAGATTTCTCTCCTCTGGTCCTGAGCCGTGTGCGTGGAACCATAAGTAGATTCTGATCCACAGACCTCAGAGCCCGAGCTGGGGTGTAAGGCTGGATCAGATCAGTGATGTAAGGGGGAGCCTGACCATGAATAGATCTGAAAGTAAGAACCAGAATTTTAAAGTTGATCCTGAAAGAAACTGGAAGCCAGTGAAGAGTTTTAAGGATCGGAGAAATGTGAGTTCTTCTACTTGAGCATTTAATGAGGATATATTTGTAGTATTGTCGAGTACTTGACTCTGGTGTTGCAGAATTTATAGATCACGTGACTCTCGGCGAAGTCGTAACTGCTTTCATTTGTTTTTTGAAACCAAAATATTTTCAAGCGTCAGCTTTAAAAGCTGCTGGAGTCGACTGTATCCTCTCGTCCTCAGTCATCATCTAGCGGGACTTTATGGTTCTTTAGCTGCGAAAAATGAAATGATGACATCTAGCGGCCGGATTGCATCACAAAAATGAACAAAAGTGAGAATAACAAATATTATGAAAATTGTTTTATCTTACAAACGTTTTTTAAGAATACACTGTAACATGACCACGGCAAAAAAAAAAAAGTATTTAAAGGAAGAAAACAGGAACAAGTACATTTATTAAAAATAAATCAAAAAGTCCTGTTGAATATCGATAGCTTAGTAAAAAAAATATTGGGATATATATTTATGTATCGATATTTACTCAAACCAGCAGCATTTTAACAGCCAAGAAATCGGAAAAAAACAACATTTTTCTTCTAATGTTCATCCAAAAAATCCTGCAAATGCTTGCAGTTCTTTGAAAAATACAAATATAGATCCTGCGTCTTTGCCATGTTTAAACATAAACTATGACATGAAAACTTTCCTGGAATTGTATTCTTTAAAATAATACTCTGTATATTGTTGTTCCTACAGTACTACAATAATTCACGATACATCGTATCGTTGCCCCCGTATCTTGATACAAGTTTTCTTACAGGTATTTATCAACCTTTATTTAAAAACAAATACAAATAATTCTTAAGTAAACCTCTAAAGTAGAAATAAATGAAAAGTCAAGAACCAGAGCGGAATTAATGTTAGTATTAAAAGTCGTTGCTATACGATGTCAATCAATCCCAAATCGACTCCTTCTGTGCCCGTGCACTTTGAACTCGCTATAGGCGGCGCGATCGTGGAAATGCGCGCCTCGGTTGACGAGCAGAATCTTTACATTATGTATGGCTGTTACCCCTTTCAGGCGCTGACGGGCGTCATTGTTACTGCCCTGTCAGCACAAATTGCAGCGTTATCACAGACTGCTGTTTTGGTGAACGCTGTACGTTATTTCACCGGAGATGGAGAATCAAGTAGATTCCATTAAGACGAGCTGCTTCAAAGTGGGTAGGCGTGTGTGTGTGTGTGTGTGTGTGTGTGGAGGGGGGGGTGTTGCCTTTAAGTCGAGGCTGGTGTGACAAAGTGGGTCCCTGGTTGTCAGACCACTCAGGAGAATAGGGGAGAGAAAAAAGTTACCCTGCTCTGGAGCCCATGCATTATTTCACAAAGCAAGTGACAGTCCGGCTCACGGACAACAGATGCCGGCAGACACTGGGGGTCTGTGAAGTAAAACCGCTGTCGCCCAATTAACGAGAATGTAATTCAAAGTTTATGGCGTGTTTTTAATCAATATATTTGTCACTTTCAGTCGTGTAAAACAAGTATTATTGCACCTTGGTTTGTTAATTTCTTGTTAAATATAAAATCTGGACCACAGAGAATTGTTTATGTGGCCCCCCTTAAATAGAAAATAATCTCGTGACCTGTGAAGATTCTAGTGTTTAAGAAAACAGATGTTTTGAACATTTTTTGAATTTCCTGATTTTTCCAGGACTCCTGTGTTTGTCTTATGTGTCTTGATCTTTTAAGTATGTATTTTAACTGTGTATTGTTAAAGCGCTTTGTGACCCTGGTCTACAAATGGGCTTTAAAAATAACTTATTTTCTTACTTACTTTTGATGGATCAAACACTCAAGATCACAATCAGACGAACACTTCCTGTCACAGGTACTTGAGTTAAAATATACAGATCTTTCAGCGACTAAATCTTTAGAAAAACCCCCTTTTGGTTTATAGAGGTTAAGAAAATATGGATATATACGAAAACATATGAAATATTTCTTGTTACAATGCTGTATTTGTATATTTTCTTTTTCAACAGCACTGTATCACATTTTTACATTTATTCATTTAGATTTCCTTTTACATGTTTAAATCTTTATGATTTATATTTCAATACAGTGTAGATAAAATATGTATATTTTTATTTAAAATTTACATTAATTTTTTCCATGTTTGTTTATTTTTTGTGTTGAAATTAAACTCTGGTTTATAGCGACAGCCATTACATCCTCGGCAACTAGAGGAATAATTATATTCCCTATGATCCCGGCGATGACTGAGGACGAGAGGATACAGTTGAATCCAGCGAATCGCGTCCACAGATTCTCGGCAACACAAAATCCCTACTGATTTAACAACTAAAGTTAGATTTATTCCGTCAAATGTAATCATTTGAAGACTAATAATTTACTAAAGTCAATAGCTATGACATTGTAATGACAATAACATCTGTTAATCACATGATACACACAGGAGTTGCTTCCTGTGTTGTTCTCGGTGTTATCTTGACCTTTCAAGTATATATTTTATTGGGTATTGTTTTGATTGTTTAAGCGCTTTGTGACCCTGGTCTGGAAAAGCGCTCTATAAATATAAATTACTTACTTACTTCTTTAGTGGTTTGGATAAACATGGTTGGAGGGACATTTTTTTAATTGCCGTATTCTTGTTCTAAAACTAAGAGATTCAAGTTCAACAGAGATATTGCATGAATTAACTCAAAATAAAGTGGCTTTCATGATTTTTCTCTCCTGCTAGTGTGTTGGTAGGAATTAACACAGTGGGCAACATGTCCTTTGGAATCCTGTGTGGAAGAAAAAAAAACGAGTGCAGGTCGAAACAAGGGCAGTTGTCTGAGTACAAAGAGCAATTTTTAATAAGGTCTATCTGTCAGAAAACACCGGATATATTTCACATTTGCCTTCGTCGTCACGCTTTACCTTAATTAGCTTCTTTCCATGAGTTTACACGGTTTAACCAATATGTAACTCAAGCTTTTTTTTTTTTTTAACAGAGAATAAGCTCTTTTTTTCTTATGACAATTTGTTTAAGACCTTCATGATTGTTTCCCTGAAGAGGTCTGTCAGGGCTCATCGTCAGACCGGCAGAATTTCAGCGCCTTCAGAATGAGATAATGGCGCATCATTAGTCGTCGACGCCGCCGCTCCGCTATAATTGAGGACTAAATGAGGATGTTAAAACCTCATTAAATGACTCTTCAATAACAGCCTTTCTTGACTTCATTAGTCAGTCGTCGCTTTTCTTTGAGCATTAGCAGGGAAAAAGTTATTGTCGCTATTATCAACCAGATTGCAGCGTTTTTCTTTGGCCAGATGTTTTATACAGACATATTCCACGTCTGACTTAAATACACTTTTAGTTCTGGTTCTCAGTCATAATGTGAGTCAAACTCAATCGCACAATGTGGGACGAACAAATTATATATTTACCTAACAGGAAGTTGGATTTTTATACAGTTTTTTAATTATTTAAGGCTTCATTTATCTTAATTATCTTTGTGGGATTTTCCACATCTATCATCTCTGATCCTTATCTTATCTTAAACGCTGACATCTCTAAACGTCACCATATCAACGTAACATTAAGCATTTTTGGATGAATGATTTTTCAAAATTAAAAAATCGTCATTGCGATTTAACGGAATGTAAATTACAGATTGCTCCAAAACAAAAACAAAACACTTACGCTGACTCTACAGTAGGTGGCAGCGGTAAAAAAAGGAGGCAGAGACAAGCGGGTTTTTTTTTTCTTCTTTGCTTGTATTGAAATGCAAGAAAAAAATGAATGATTCCATTGTTTTAGCCAGTTTTATTTAGATTATTTGTGTGAGGTTTTGACTAATGCTAGACCCAAGTACAGATGCAGACAACAGACAAAAAACAACAAAATTAAGGAAACTCAAAACGCACCATAATTGGGCAGAGAAAGAACACAAGGAGACTGAAAAAAAACAAAAAGAGCGGTGGTTAGAAAAAATACACGCTGGATAAAACAAAAAAAAGTAGGTTCAGGCAAAAGGAGGACAAAAAATACCAAAAAACAAGAAAGGATCGTAATCGACAATTATAATCTGGCGCCTGTTGCTGAAGGAGAGGTAGCTTTAAGACCTGCTGCCGAGGTGGTGATTGCATGATGGGCTGCAGCTACTACAAGAGCAACAGGCGCCGTAGAACACGGGAAGAACAAGATTAAATCAGACATGACAATTTGTGTTTTTCATTCCAGGTATGTTGTATATTAGGTTTTTATATTTTACAGTTCGAAAGTTAAATAAAGATATTTTAGTCAAATCAATGTATGTGTCAATCAATCAGTATAATTTCATCGTTGAATTTGTCAATGACTTGCATCGTATGACCCCCCAAAAAATTGGCATACTGAATTGTAATCTCAGTGTTGAGGGGGGAAAAAAACGCAATTCCATTTGCTCTAAAGTAAATTCCTCGTGCTATTAGACTTTTTAGGTTTGGGGGCAGAGTGAAAGTATGATTTAATCTATTTTAATCTTTGTATCTTTTTTTTTGCGTTATTTCCTTTGATCTATGTTCTTTATATTTGCACTTTGTCATCATTTGCCCTTTGTTCTTTTTATTTGCACTTTGTTCTATGAACCTAATGTCTGCTTTGAACTGGAAATCCAATTTCCCAAAGGAAATCTCCAGAGGAATAATAAAGTTTATTTAATCTAATCTAATCTAAATTGAATAACATTTTGTATCCTATAAAAATGTAAGGCAAGGTAAGGTAAGGTAGAACTTTGTTTAGTTTTTTTCCAATAGCCACAGCAATTTTTCACAAAAAAAATAAAATAAGAATAAGAACAAGGAGAAATAAAGAGAAAGAACAAGATGATACAATCTAAGTCTAAAGATAAAGATAAAGAACAAAAACTTTAAAAAAAATGTTAAACTATTTAAGATAAAATAAGCCACAGAGATTATTGATGTCTACAATTATACAGAAATTTCAAAAAGAAAGACATTTTTTTGGAGTAAAGGACACGAACATGAAGATAATTTAGACAAATCGAACCTTCTAAAATAAAAAGACGACATTACGAAAGTCAAACTTCCTGTTGGATTTTGATAAATACATGTTGTTAAAAAATATGTGTGATTGAGTTCGACACCCTTGGTTGAGGGAAACAAAACAAAAATCAGAGACTTTTTCAAATGTTTTTGAATCCGACTCACATCTGTGATTTGACAGGAAGTCGTCGCTACTTTAGCAGTGTGTGTCACGTACATATGTGTGTGTGTTTTGCACACGACAGCCCAACCTACTTCCTCTTTCCCCTCCTGACTTTTTCCACTTCCCGTCAGAGCAGCCTGGCGTTCTCTGATAAGGCCCTTCCAGTACATTCCTCCTTCCTGTCGACGCTCCGTGCAGCACCGATTCTCGCCCTCAGCGATCAATCACAACGATAACTGTTGCATCCCAGGAAAGAAATAAATAAGCACGACCTCTGCGAATTAATTAGCCAGAGAATAAAAAAAACCTTGTCGTGGCAACTGTAACGGAGGATGAACTTCTTCTGAATCAGGGGCAGGTTCATTTTAAAGGGGTTGAGATTGATGCTTCGGGATCAATACTCGCTGACGTGTCAGATTGTGAACTGGGAAAGGAATCCTCAGTCGAGTCAGGAAGACTAACCCGCTCTAGTAGAAGAACTAACATTTCTCCGGTCCTTAAAACTCTTCACTGGCTTCCAGTTTCTTTCAGGATCAACTTTAAAATTCTGGTTCTTACTTTCAGATCTATTCATGGTCAGACTCCTCCTTACATCAGTGATCTGATCCAGCCTTACACCCCAGCTCGGGCTCTGAGGTCTGTGGATCAGAATCTACTTATGGTTCCACGCACACGGCTCAGGACCAGAGGAGAGAAATCTTTTCAGGCTGTTGCTCCTAAGCTTTGGAACGATCTTCCTCTCTCTTTGCGCTTGATGGATCTACTGACTCCTTTAAGAAACATCTTAAGACGTTTTTATTTGTTCAGGCTTTTCCTTGATTTTCTGGAACTCCTGTGTTGTTCTCAGTATTATCTTGATCTTTAAAGTATATACTTTTTTGAGTATTGTTTTGATTGTTTAAGCGCTTTGTGACCCTGGTCTAGAAAAGCGCTATATAAATAAATATTACTTACTTACTTACTTACAGAGGGGGTGTCATCGATACCGGCATACATGTCTGTCGTTTTCCTGAGACGAGAGGGGTTCACCCAAGAGAGGTCGAGGCGCTCGGTGTCGCGTTTCCGTCCCTTCAAAAGGAGTCCCCGACCCCCTTTGTTCATTGTGTGCCTCGGCGCTTGAACAGACGAGTCGACGAAGAACTTTGGAGAAAGTACTCCGAGCGAAACACATTAGACGGCATCTGTGACTCCAATTAAAAGTAAATGGTTGTCGCCATGTGGAGAGGCAATTTGTGCGTTTAACGTGACGCCTCTTTCGCGACACACTGTAACGGATTGTTTTGTTTGCCGAGTGAAACTTTAAAGGTCAACTCGTGTCGATCTAAGTGTCTCTTAAAATAGACGTTGGACTCTTATTGTATCATTAGTGTCTTTTTGTACAAAACTCTGTATTTTCATTGAAATATTGACATTAGAAAATGATCTTAAGCCCCGCCCACTGAAACCACTTTCTGGAGATGAAATCATGTTTATCATAACCACACCCACTCTTCTGTGATTGGTCAAACATCAAGGATTGTCACTGTGTGTAATCAATCCTGGAAGTCTCAAACCTCCAAGGTACTCAATATTTGTATAAACAAAGGAGGCGTGATTACAGCTGGCTGGAGGAGGAGTGAAGCCATTATTAAGTCATAATGGACACTCGTAACCTCTTGTTCGCCCAGATTTCAGACGGGGACGAGCTTTATAAAGTAATAAGTTAAAAACATGGTCACGATGAAAGACTTGGGACTGCATCTTGTAGAGGAAGACTTCAACGTTTGAATATGAGTGAGTCAGGAGAGTTGGAATTTCACAATAGTTGACCTTGACAGAATTGATCTGACAGTCATTGTTTTTGTTTCACACGTTTAATTTAATTTGAATTTTATTTTGTAAAATTAAATGTATTTGGAGAATTCCAGATGAAGCTATAACTTAGCTTTGGATGGATAGTAATAAAAACAACCCATTATTAGTGGATAATCCATTATAAAAAACAAAAAGATAATATAAATGCAGACCACTTTTTTTTACAATAGCGTATTGATCTTTAACAGAAAAGAAGAAAACAAAAGTAAAATGATTTTTCAAAATTCTTTATGGTTTATAGTTTTCAAAACAGTGTGTGTAAATTAGAAATATTTTAATTTTGCAATAAACATGTAAATATTCACAGCGGTTTTTTGATTTTGTATTAGCTAGATGGCTGCAGTTACCGCTAAAGTAACAACCAATACCGCAAGATCTCAGCAATGACTGAGGACGAGAGGATACAGTGGACTCCAGCAGCTTTTAAAGCTGATGTTTCGACATATTTTGTTTTCAAAACAAATGAAAGCAGTTACGACTTCGTCAAGAACAAAACAATTTCCCAAAGGAGACCTCCTGAGGGATCAATAAAGTTTTACCTTACCTTACCTTACCTTAAGAGTCATGTGGTCTGTAAATTCTGCAACACCAGAGTCAAGTACTCGACAATACTACACATATATTCTTGTTACTACAGTATCACAATATATCGTATCTTCGCCTCTGTAATGTGATACATATTGTATCGTCAGATACAGTACGTACACACCTCTAGTTAATTTGGAAAATCTCTAATTTAAGAAAATTCTTTCACCGTTTTTGAGACAAGAGAGACATATTTATAATGAGTTGTACTTGACTATCTAGTCTTTCATTTCTAAAAACATTTTCTTCGCCTACTTTAAGCGTAAATTACTCAAAATGATCACCACACCATCTGTTTTCTCAACAACATCAGCTGTAGGGCAGCGTTTCCAGATCAAAGAGGGTAGTCATGCTTTGTTGTTCTTGGGCTTTAAATGAAAAATATCAGGTAATAACAAGGTGAAAAAATACTATTTTAAATATGGCAGATTCTATCCAGTATCCAGAACCTTCATTTATGGCCCGATGATGCGTCGTTGTTGTTGGTACTCTGAAGAAATTCTTTGTTTTCTGCACCAGCGTTTGTTTTAATGCCCAGACTTTAGACCCAAGAAAAGTTAAGGTGAGTTTGCACTTGTGTGTCACTCTTGTACGATGGATGGACGATGTTAGACACTGACCTTTCGCCGACTAGTTGTCGGTCCTCGTCGGGCGTTAACTCCTGCTGGCATCCCTCCGTCTCAGGGAGGACGAGCCGTTAACAAGACTTGAGATTCTGTTTGTTCAGCTTCTCGATACATTCCCAATGCATTCTGGGCAAACCGACCGTCACCGCTGCTCTCGGTTTTTTCCTGAACCTGAGCAGGTGTAGAGAGATTCTGAGCCGAAAAAAAAGAAAAAAACCCTTCTCTCTGCCTCAAGACAAGAACAGAAGAAAGCAATATGTTGGCAACAGCTCTGGGCTCTGACAGGTGGAGGTGGAGATGGACGCTCTCTTGCCGGAGGAGAAACCATCCCGGGGGAATTTTTTGCATAAAGAAGTGACTTTCCAACGCTTCAGTAGCCAGTACTCAGTTTTTTTGTTTTTTTTGGGTCAACATTGTAACACAAGTGGATAAATTCAACTCATTCACATACATCTGAGTCAATGTCCTTTGACTGCAGAAGAGAAAACCTCCCACTGCTCAAAGAGGATGTGAGTCGACAGTCGATTGACAACAGGATTTACTATTTATCGAGATTATCTTAACTCCTCGCAGATTTATCCTGCCTAGAATATTACCGACGCGTGAGTTACACGCACTCCTCAGTACACAGGCGACTGAACCGTGACTGCAGATTTGAAGAATTCAAATGGTTCTGGAAAGCAAATAACAAGTGCTTTTTCAATTACTACAACTGGCTTAACGTGTTGAGTTCACTGAGAGGGAGTGAGATGAAGAAGCGGTATTCAAACCAAGTTTGAGTGTTTAAGAAGTTAGACTATAAGTCAAAACATATTTTGAGGTAGTGTTTTGATATCGTTGTGCTTGAATCTAAACACATTGATAGTATTGAGTTATAAAATCCATAATTTCTCCAAAGGAATCTTCACAAAGGACCTATTTATCCATCAATCTTATTTATATTCGTTATTACAAATTCATAAACAAAACTATTAAGTTGGAAAAGGAACAAAAAAACTCACTTTTATCCTCTTTATGTCTAAAATAAGGACAGTCGGAGATGGTTGTACAAGTCTTCTCGATACACAACAAATAAATATTACTTACTTACTTACACAACAAGTGTTGTGAGGGGCCAACTGGCCAAAAAAAGAGACTTAAAAACGTTTTAAAAAGGAAAGAAAAAGTATGCCATGGTATAGGTATGGCTCTTAACCTTTGTGTTATCTCTGGGCCCGAAAACAAATGTGTTTGTGGTATCCCTTGTGTTGTCGACCGCCACCGCTGCATATGTATTTATGGAAGCCAGGGCGGTCGTTCACCTTGACCCAGAGACAACACAAGGGATACCACAATGACATTTGTTTTCAGGCCTTTGGGTCACCTTGACCCTGAGATAACGCAGGGGTTAAAAAAGTATTTTAGTTTTACATTGACCTCATTAACATGAATAAAGTTCGATTCAATGTGACATATTCAGCTCACGATACAATAAATATCTCGATACACTTTAAATTTCAAAACGATTTTCACGTTGTGACATCTTGTGATTTATCTTTTGGCTGATTTAATAGAACTGAAAGCATGTCCAAACATCAGCTCTAACAGTTCAACTGTATCCTCTCGTTCTCAGTCATCGGCAAGGATCTTGCAGAATTTCATTGTCAAGGGCGTAAAAACTGCTGCCATCTAGCGGCCAGAGGTTTAATTGAAGCATCAATTCACGCTGTGAATATTTTAATTTTAATTCTAACATTTAAATCACTTCATTTTACATACATATTTGAAGTGAAAATAATTGGGTAGGAATTAAAGTACGTTCGATTTAGTAGGTCAAACAAATATCGTTATGTATCTGTGCCAAAGTCTCTATTCGAGTAATTATCTATGTATTATAATGATGTGATCACAGTATCCAACTAAATAGGAAGTCGACTACTGGTGGAAGTGAGTGTTCCCGTCCTCACCAGCCCAACACCAGATGTGCCTGTCTCTCTCCTGGGAGTCGTACCTTTAGCACTGCCTTTGAACGTTGATAGGATTAGGAGTGTTGAGGCTTAGCGTCGAGTCCCTGCTGCCGTGCCATCCAAACCAATCGAGTGTGAGTGCAGGGAGAGATGTGAGCCGGAGCTGTCATGTCAACACCTCTGTCCACATGTGTGTGTTTTTTTCTTCTTGAGAATATGCTTAATGTGTGACACATGCTTCCTCAGCCGGAGCAGAAGGTGCGGAAAAACTTTATCTGAAGACAGATTTATGAGCTGGAGATGTGGAGAAATCCTCTCTAAGAAACTTTACTACATTCTTTTGGAGTTATCGTTGAAATTCTATCCGAAAACCGATACATTCTTTTTTCTGGTGTCAAATTTGACCAAAATATTACCTCTAAAGTCTATTTCCATGCAGGGACTCTCTATTACTTTAGCTCTCTGAGAGATTTGAGCCACTTATATCTCCTTCACGTCAAGTTTCTTCAGTTGTCATGTGTGTGGATTAAAAAAATCCACAGAGGATGTTATTCCAATGTTATTTTCAGAAGGAAAGAAAACTTCTCGTGTCTGCAAAATGCTCGTGACGTAACAGAATCTAATATTATTTGAAATTATTGGAGTGCCGGGGATTATCCCAGATGTCAACACAGCACAGTATTTATTTTGGGAATGATGGGGAAAAAAATATTTTATGGAATATTTTTAACTACAGCTCTGCTCTCCTCACATTTGGACGGAAAGATTCTGAAATCTAATTTTATAACTATTGTCATTTATGGTTTAATGCGAAGGTTAAAGTCTTCAGGAAGAGTTTCCTCACCTGAAAAACTAAAGAAGACTTTTTTTTTCCAATTCCTTGTTGATTTTATTGTATGTTTCAACCAAAGACGGAAGCGTTTGCAATTTATGACAATTCCCAGAAGCCCCTAGTTTTCAATATTTCTCACTCACTACTTTGCATCCACGTCTATCCAGAAAAGAGTCGATTGTTGAGGCAGGAAATGAGACGTAAGAAAATATCAGTACACTTAAATATTGCAATTGTTTCCCCTAAATACCATATCAATATTCAACAGCGCTGTATAGATTTTAAAATTATTAATTTTTTGTGGAAGACTTTTAAACCATTTATTTTTTGTCACATTTATTTGATGGTCTATAATTCAATTAAGTGTGTATAAGATGTTTTCATTTTTTAATTTATTTTTATTTTATTTACAATTAATATTAAAACATTAATGCCGTTTGTTCATTTTTGTGTTGCAATAAAACTAACGTAAATTCAGGTGATGACTGAGGACAAGAGGATACACACGAGAGTCATGTGGTCTATGAATTCTGCAACACCCAAGTCAAGTAATTGACAATACTATATATATATATATATATATAGGAATTAAAGTATATATTTATATATATATATTTTTTTTTTAAAGGTTTTGCAAGTGCAGATAACAACCAAGGTTTAATACAAATAGTTCCAAAAATAAATGCAGTAAACGAACAACGAAGTTCTTGACCATTTCAATGTCCAAAGGAAACAAGGCAAAACTCAAAATACTGAAAAAAATAACGTTTTTTTTTTAAGAAAAATTATAAAAAATCGGCTCTGGTACTGGGAAGTAAAAAAAAAAAAAATAAGAACCAGTAATAGGCAATCCAAAAAGGGCGAACTATAGAACATATATACCAGGGAGTGTCAATTTTAATCTGGCGCCTGTTGCTGATTTATACTCTGCTTTTGAGGTGTTAACTGTTCGCAGCTGCTGTGAGAGCAAGGAAGGAACTGCAAAGGTGATACTGCTGATATCTAGACATTTCACAGTTTAATAATATCAAACAAAAGAGCATTTTCTTTTCTGTGATACAACTAAAGGAACATATTTGTTTCGGTTACAAGAAAACATGTCCAGGTCTGAGTCTATGACCCCGCATGTAAAAGGCAGGTCAGTTGTAATGGGCAGCTGAGAGTCACCATCACTTTCCATCAGTGAGTCACTCGCAAACATCCAGAGAGTCTGCTGTGATCATGGTATTATTATCCATATTGTCATTAGGTGGTAATGTCTGCTCTTGTGCCAGTAATTGCTCCTTGTGGTGGGTTCATTATAATCCCCCCCCCAACAATAGTAATTACAGTATAAATATAGGTCTCCCTTTCAGGCTTCCATTAATGTATCTTTTTCCTGATGACCCCGACGGTAGGCTACACCAGCTCCAGTCATCCGTGACCCCTCAATGAGCTTCATTCAGCAACAGGACATTTTGTGTATTACGATTCCTGACAGATAAATGTACCTCAAATACACAAAAAAGCTTTTTGAGGGAGTTTGAGTCTCGAATATTCGAGAGAAAACTGACATTTTCCTTTCCCTCACTCTGGGGTCGACTCTTGACCTTTTGAAATCCTGCCACGAATAATCCAACATGTTCTCATTGTCTACAAAGACGACGGAAAAACGCTACGATTTATTTTAACAAATCTCTTGCAAAAGTGTTCATCAGGGATTTAGCTGCGAAGCTTCTTCTCAGAGGACAGCTGATCCAGAATTGAGCCCAAAACTTGGCAAAAGATTTGACCAGTTTTGAGTAACAATTCTCTTGAACAATGGTGTTGAAATTTAAAAGAAATCACATCCACGAGCTTCACTCACCCGGACAGCGTACGGAGAGAAGATGAGCAACAGAAGTGAATTTGGCGAACGTCTGTAATGGGAAAAGAATGAGAAGAAAATGTGATGAAATAATTGTTACGGTGAAATTCATTCCACATTTGGAATCGCACAAAATAGATAAATTGTGTGAATTAAATTTAGCAAAGTATACGTTAGGTCAGAAAAATGTATTCTTCATAAGGGCTTGGAATTATATGCATTTATTGTAGGTCTATATGACATTCGCGACCAGAGAAAAGTTTTCCTCGTCCAAAAAGACACTTAAAAACATCCCAATACCTCCAAACTGCTTGACTGTAAAATCCCTATTGTATTTAAGCCTTGACATAAGAAATTATTGAAAAATAATTGCAAAAAAAATTGAACAAGTCTGTATTTTATGTTTGTTTGTAGCTGAAACTAAAATGCTAACATGCTACACAGACAAGGGTAAATAATGGACTTTCATTTTTGCCTGTAACTGAACAGGTTACCCTGAAATTACTTTTTAGCTATTACATTACTAAATGGGCAGCCATTTTTGTTTTTACTAAAAGGTACATTTTTATATAGTCATATGTAGGCGTGTGTTTTGGCACGAATTTTACGATACATATCACGATTCAGGGAGAACGATAGGTATTTTTTTATACAATAGGATAACAAGGATATATTTGTAGTATTGTCGAGTACTTGACTCTGGTGTTGCAGAATTTACAGACCACATGACTCTTGACGAAGTCGTAACTGATTTCATTTGTTTTGAAACCAAAATATGTCCCAACATCAGCTTTAAAAGCGGCTGGATTTGGCTGTATCCTCTCGTCCTAAGTCATCAACGGGATCTTAAAGGATTTCATTGTTCCTTTAGCTAATTTGATGATGTAATGACTGCTGCCTCTAGCGGCCGGGCGTTTAACAGCAACACAAAAATGAACAAACTGTTAATTGTAAATAGAAAAAAAATCGAATTATATATATATATAATATTTTAAACACACTTTATTCAATTTAAATCATAATAATTATGAATAATAATTAGATTAATTATGATAAAAATGAATGATTGTAAGTAAAACAAATAATAGTGGATAAAGGTCATTTCAACACAGTATTGTTAAAATTAAGTTGCGATATACAAGTATATCAATATTTTCTTACACTCTTAATTATATCAGTGTTTTATTTACATGTTCAGGTTCAAAATCTGATTGAATGAATCTTATTGTATCGACATAAAAAGTTTTCCTTGACAACATTCTTCTCGTAGCGCGTCCGTCTCTGGGGGAATCTCGGACACAAAAGATGCAAATAACAATTTCCTCCAGAGTTGCGGAAGTTTTCTCGTCTCTTCCTGCCTTTGAGCGACCTTCTCTTGTTTGTTTGCCCCCCCACACCCTCACTCTTGTCTTCAGCCTGGCCTGACTAATAGGGACACCAGTGGGTCGCTGAGAGAGACAGGATGTGGACATCTGAGTGACACCAGTGACTCGAATCAAACGCCTTTCTTTATCAGGGATTTCAAGTCAACAAGTCAGTTTCCTGTTTACGTCCCATCGTCCTGTTGACAACTTAATCAGGAACAATCATCGTAAATATTTTAGGACGTTTAAAGTATACATTTTTATCCGAAAGAATCTGTGGGACGAGTCAATATATTTATATCGCAGTGTTTCTCATGGAGAGTTAA
Organism: Callionymus lyra; assembly: GCF_982586985.1. Classification (NCBI taxonomy): domain Eukaryota; kingdom Metazoa; phylum Chordata; class Actinopteri; order Syngnathiformes; family Callionymidae; genus Callionymus; species Callionymus lyra. The sequence continues at coordinate 11,064,333 of NC_141831.1, forward strand.
AGGCCTGAAACTTTACCGACAATAACAGTTGTTGATAATCCTGGGATTAACGCGAAAGTAAATTAAAGTAAAGGTCAAATTTTAGCTCGCAAGTTTAAGGAGCAGAAAGTTAAAACACAAATCTGACTAGTTTTAATGATATTTATTCCAAATTTATTTTGTATTTAGAATAGATAATGTCGATAATTTTTTCTCCTTTTCACCAGTGGCGGGCCGTGCATTTCACACATAGGCCTCTAGTGGCCCTTGTTTAAATTAATCCAACTCTCGATAACTACTTTAAGGTTATTTACACACCGACCGTTACAGGTCAATAAGACGTTTAGAGCATTATCAAAAGAGCACAATATCAGCCCATCACTGAAGATATCAATTCGACTACCAGTCAGTGTGGTTTCCATGGCAACAATACATGCTTCCTGTATCGAAAAGTTAGTAAAGATGAAAAACAAAACAGGGAGGAACCAGCTGAGTCACATTGAGATTATATCAATGATTTAATGCAGCCCGAAGCGTCAGAAGCCTGTTTGACTCCCAGGAATCAGAACCGTGTGGAGTCAATCATTCCTCCAGAGTCACATATTGACCATTTAAAGAAACTATTATGCAAAAAAGGCATAAAGAGCTGTTGCATCACAGACAGATAACTTGTGTGCCCAGAATAAATGCCTTTTGGTGAGGAAAAAAAATGTGATTTCAAGGAAAATAGCATTTAGTGACGTAGTTCACGGACTTAAACTGGCGGACAAGTCCTTCGACCCCTTGTGACTCTAATGGACACCTATGTTTTGCTTCAGGGCCTGCAGAACTGACTGTGAAGGCCTCCGGGCAAACTAGCAACAAATAATGTCTGAACTCTGATTGGATGAATTCTGTTATACGAATATGCATGTTTGGAAGTAGCGCGAACAAGGGGAAGCAATGAAAGGAGGTGGACTATTTGGATTTTTTAGTAGCTATTCATGGTAAATATAATAATACATTTACATGTATTATAATTAAAATAAGTCTGTAATTCCGATACAATGTGCTGAATAAGCTTCATGAAACAGTGTAATGTTGTTTAGAGGTCAGTAGGTGGCGCCATCAGTTTAAAAATGATGTTTCATTAGAACAGTTGTTCAAAACATAGGAAAATAGTGCAGAGACCGCCATCTAGTGGACTCTGACAATAATGACACTGCTTCATGAAGCTTCATCAGACCATCACTAGCTACGACCCTTGATCCATCCAAAGAAACCCTTTCATCTCACTCTCTTTTTTTGTTATTTGGTTTTATCTTTCTACAAAAATACTAACTATACTCATGCTACTTATACACACACACTGCAAATAGTACAATTAAGGAAAAACTCAATCTGTGGAGTGTCAACATTTTCTATTTAAGTCTTTCTCTTTTTCTTTGTACTCTTATTATTTCTTTGCTTTCAATTCCTGATTACTATAGAAACGTTTGTTGTCTTTATTCAGCTGGTTATGTAGCGTCCGTGTAAACCTTAAGCTAACGGAGCCATTTAGCCGTAAAGCTAGTCGGGTGGATGTTTAGAAAAGTCAGGATTGACCTCCAATCCTCCATCTCCTGCTGCCGAGCTCCAGCTCAAAAGGAGGAGGATTCTGCTTAAGCTTCGTGTCAGAAACTCTTCCGTCCCTGCTTAGAGATTCATCCCGGGGCAAGGTCACTTCGGAAAAACTGGTCTCGACGTTTCCACGCGTGTTGTGCGTGATGATGTCATCATGGAGTTGTCGTGTTTCCACCAAAAGTTTTCCCATCACCGACGTTCCAGGTTATACTCGCACGTCAAGTTATCCCGACATCTTCAATTAGCGACGCTACACGGAAAACATCTTCCGCCCGTTTCTTCCTCCGTCGCCATACGTTATCAGTCTGTCAAAACAAGATGAATTCCTCTCTCTCTCGGTCCTTATCTTTGATTCCGAGCGTCCGCTCTGCTCACTCCTCGCTTTCCGTCCTCCACGCGAGACTGCTCTTAATTATTCAGGGAAGCCATCTTAAACAACAAAAGGATTACATCTTTAAAAAACGTGTGCAGCACTAAATACGCCACTTAAATTCAGACGCGAGAAACGGATCCTGACAGGACGACAGAATCTTCCAGATCCGTCGGGAAATGAAATCAAGTCAAAGAGGGTCGTAGTCATGTGGCGGATAACGATGTTTTACATTCACACCTTAGGTTTTTTTTTTTTTTTTCGTCTCCTCACTAATAAGGCAGGTGGGTTTGTCACAAACATCTGCTAGTTCTGAGAGCGAGGAGGCGGACCGGAGCAGGGGCTGTGCATTGCAGCATGGGAGCGCCAAATGTTGTCATTATGGACTTTGTCCGCTCCTTCGACGCCGAGCCGGTCGCTTTCATCTCGCCAAACCGGGGGAAAAAAAAAGAAAAAAAAAAGTATTTTTTCTGCTTCGTGACACATTTTGTTTGCGCCAACGTTTGCTCACGGGGCCTTGTGTTGAAAAGATTCTGTCGAGAAGGTAGTTCCCTTAGGAAAGTTTACATTGATTTCATAAAACAGTTTTACCTGGAGCTGGATTTCTTCTTCTAACACCAAAAAAAAGGAAAAACTTATGAATTTATAACATTTCCCCCCGATATAATCCCAAATGATGTTTCTGTAGATTCAATAGTTAAGTAGTTTGTTAAGTAGGGGTGTGTATTGGCAATAATCTTATGATACATATCACGATACAGGGGCAACAATACAATATATTGTGATACTGTAGGAACAAAGATATATTTGTAGTATTGTCCAAGTACTTTGGCTAAAATACTTTCAAAATTTACAGACTACATGACTCTTAACAAAGTCGTAACTGCTTTCATTTGTTTTGATAGAAAATGATGTCCAAACATCAGCTTCAAAAGCTGCTGGAGTTGACTGTATCCTCTCGTCCTCAGTCATTGCCCGGATCTAGCAGGATTTAATTTTTCCTTTAGCTGTGGAGGACATGTTGACTGCTGCCATCTAGGGGTGTGTATTGGCATAAATATGGCGCTATCATACACATCACAATACAGGGGCAACGATACAATATATAGTGATACTGTAGAAACAATATATTTGTAGTATTGTCAACTACTTGACTCTGGTGTTGCAGAATTTACAGACCACAAGACTCTTGATGAAGTCAAAACAGGTTTTATTTGTTTTGAAACCAAAATATGTCCAAACATCAGCTTTAAAAGGCTGCTGGAGTCGACTGTATCCTCTTGTCCTCAGTCATCACGGGTGTAATTACTGCTGCCATTAAGCAGCCGAAAGTTTAATTGTAACACGAAAATGATCAAACAGCGTAAGTTTTTCAATGTTGATTGTTTAAAAAAAAAAATATATATATTTTATACACAGTGTATTGAGAAACCATAACAGAATAATAGTTAAATAAAATAAATAAATACTTTTATTTTTAATTTGATACAGTGCGGTAAATAAAAAAACAATATCATAAAAATCGAGTTATTTAAGTGTATCGGTATTTTCCTACACAAGTTTCTCATCCATTTTTCCCTGCTTTATACTTAATTAATTTTTTTTTCATTAATACATCCCATAAAAGAAGATTTAATTGACTTAATTTAATCAGTAGAACATGTGGTTAAAGCAGATTTTTTTGTTTTATTGTTTTATTGTTTTATACAAATTTACTTGTTTTTGGTTTTTGTTTTTTTCTCTTATGTAGCTACGAACTAGCCAAATTTTTTTTTTTTATTAATTTTGATTTTACAAAGTAACAAACGATCTCCTTGGCATGGGTATGCAATATCTCAGTGACTTCAGAGAGTGGATTAACCCGATTTAAGCAACTTTTTGATGGAGATTTTCCGTTAAAAACTGTTCAACAAAATGTTACGAATGTGCAAACTTCAGCGACGAGCTAACAACGTCCAAGAATGTTCCCAATCGATGAACTCTCCAACAAGACACATGTTCCTGTTGTTTTTTTTTATTTCCTTCCCCCGTGTCGACCGTGTCAAGACGTCCACCTAATGGTCTTGTACGGTGACAGCTTGCCTCCCTTCATCTCCCTCCTGACACATGAACGTCGGCCATGTTCTTATTAAAAACCTGAGAAATCATGCCCAAGTTTAGCTTCTGGAAATCGTCTCTAAATCTTCTCTTCTCGGACATGCTGGGTCCTGTCCGTGAGAGAGATGAGAGGAGTGGGTGAGGATGACATCGGAATCATGTGATTCACTCCAGCAGATGTTGTCATCTTCCTCGTGTCCAGATTCATCTCGCACGACAGTGGCCTCCTGGGAGAATTCAATCAAATCTTAACAGTGTGTGTGTGTGTGTGTGTGTGAGGGTTGTCGCCACAAACTTGGTGTTGTTGCTTCATTCTTGTGCTCGGTAAACACCCATCGCCGCAGATGTTACGTCGTAAATAAATGTCGGAATCGTCGCCTCACGCCCGGGCAATGAATCGCATTAACGGCAGGAAGGTTTTGTCGCGCTCGCCGCTGATTGGTCCAAATGGCGGCGGAGGTCCAGGAAGAGGCGTTAATGCTTCGCTCGCTGTGATCGGCATGGACTCGGAATTGTTCCGCGCGAGACGTAACCAGAGCAAGACAAACAGTCTGATGCACAAATAAAGCGGCTTCGTATCAGGAGACGCAGCTTTTTCCTGCCTGTCGTCATCCACACAATGAACCGGAAAGTGTTTCAAGTGTGTGTTTTTTTACTACTTCAGTAAAAAAAGTTTAGGTTTTTGTTCTCACACGTCCTGACTTGACTCCTTGAATTCAATTAGAGTGTGTATTGGCAACAATCTGGTGATATAATAAGTATCACGATACAGGGCCTAATAATACGATATATTTTGAAACTGTAGAAACAAATATATATTTGTAGTTTTGTCCAAGTACTTTAGCTAAAATACTATTAACTGAAGTACTTTTTTTCCCTTGATTTTCTGGAACTCCTGTTGTGTTATCAGTTTTATCTTGCCCTTTAAAGTATATACTTTAGTGAATATTGTTTTGATTGTTCAAGCGCTTTGTGACCCTATTCAAATAAAAAATGACTTACTTACTTACTTTCTTACTTTAGTTACCTGATTTCTTGAGTGTTAAAATGCTGACATGAATACTTGCACGCTAATTATTTTTTGAAAAAAAAAATGATACAGTTCTGTTGATTATCGATACGGTACCGTGAATAAAAATCTCAATTTTTAGGTAAAGGTGTGTATTAGCCATAATCTGGGTGCTACGATACGTTTTAAGATACAGGGGCTACGATGCGATATAATACGATATATTTTGATACTTTAGTAACAAGGATATATGTGTTGTATTGTCGAGTACTTGACTCTGGTGTTGCAGAATTTACAGACCACATGACTCTCGACAAAGTTGTAACTATTTGTTTTGAAACCAAAATATGTCCAAAAATCAGCTTTGTAAGCCAACTGTATCCACTAGTCCTCAGTTGTCGCAGGAATCTTGCGGTATTTCATTGTAGCTTTAGCTGCGGAGAACGTAATGGCCGCTGCCATCGATAATTTGTTGGAATATGAACCACAAAAGAACTATGATGAAAAGTTCAATAAGATGGTGTTTAAGTTCTCATTTGTTTGTAAAACCAAAATACGTCAGAACATTCGCTTGACTGTATCATCTTGTCCTCAGTCATCGATGGGATCTTGTGGGATTTCATTGTCCCTGTAGCTACGGAGGACGTAATGACTGCTGCCATCTAGCGGCTGTGAGTTTTATTGCAACACAAAAATAAACAAACGCTGTAAATATTAACTCACGTTAACGTAAATAATGGAAATAAAAAAGTTTTTATTTACACACATTTTATTGAAATATATGCCATGAAACCCCTATGATAAAAAAAATGTAAAAGGCAGTATCATTTTGAAAATATATATATAGTATCATTTCAAAAATCAGCTTTATAAGCCAACTGTATCCTCTCGTCGTCAGTTATCGCAGGAATCTTGCGGTATTTCATTGTAGCTTTACCTGCCACAAAAGAACGATGATAAAAGTTCATAATGATGGAGTTAAAGTCGTAACTGTTTAAAACCAAAATATTTCCGAACATTCGCTTCACTGTAAGTAAGTAAGTTTGTCCTCAGTCATCGATGTGAACAAACTCTGTAAATATTGTTAACTCACGTTAACTAAAAAAATATATTTTATTTACACACACTTTGTTGAAATATAAACCATGAAACCCCTATAATAAAAAATGTTTTAAAAGGCAGTATAATTAAAAAATATATATTATCGTGAAAACAGTATCAGTTTATCAATATTTCCTCTCACCTCTACTACTTACAGCTTGAAACTGATCCAAGATAAGTTTTATTTCTCTCAAAACTTCATTCAAAACAACCAAGTGTATGATTCAGGATTCATAACCATTTTCAACTTCCATGCTTAATGTCAAGTGGTTCATACATCTCTTTAATAACAGTCTAGTTTTAATGTCCGTCTCTTCTTTGGATTTAATCTGTAGAAAGATTGCGAGTCAGATGTTTTCATGTCTTCAAAAAGAGCTTCTGTCAAATGATAGTTCCCTGTAAAATCTCCACTCCAGCAGTTCCCATGATGTTCCATCAGATGAAACCCACTCTAATTAAGCAAAGCGGGTCTTTTTTTTCTTTCCTTCGCGCCGAAGACTCGGCTGCGATCAAAAATCTCAAAGTCACAGTGGCACTGAGGAAGTAGGATTACAAATCCACTTTATCTTCTGGAGCGGGAAGTTGTCCGAGGGAGGAGCTTCCGTGGAAGTCTTCGCTCCGACTCACGTTTATCATTGTTGAGGAATTAGATATGTTATAGACATTAATTACATCCAACATGGCTGAACTTTTTTTATTTAATGCTTTATTATCATTATTTCTCGCATGTATTGACTGACATTATTGATATAATTTCCTAATTATTTATTTATTTTTTAAATAACAATCTTGTTCTCTGTTTTTAAAATATTTTAAATCGTTTTTCTATTAAGACTTTGTTAATATTGTTCAAAGAAAACTTCATATATCTCAACCTATGTATAGACAAATGCAGTATATTTATAAATGAAGAACACAATATTGTTTATATATTTTTATAATAATTAAAGTGAATGTGTTCTTGAATAAAAAAAACACTTTAAGTGTAAATATTCTTTTTACATTTTAGACCTTTCAAATAACGCTATCAGTCTTTAATGTCTCATGTCTTATTATAAATTGCGAATTTTATTTTTTTATAGTTGTATTTTCCTTTTAATATACGATTATCTATTTGTTTTTTTAATAGATTTTTTTTTCCCCCCATCTGTATTTTGAAGAATGTTGTAAAATGGAAAATATCTTTTTATATATATATATTTATATGAAAAGTTAATTGAAGACGTTTCACGTGAGCATAATAAATGAAGGTGTGAATTGGCAAGAATTTTGCGACATGACAATTTTTCTGCTTCTCTATCTGAGGAGGACATAAGGACTACTGCCACCTACCGGCCGGAGGTCAAATTGCAAATGAACAAACGTGTGGATATTTTCACGTTAATTATAAATAAAAACACAAAATACAAACCATAAATCATAAATATTAAGGTGAATATTGATCGTTTTGTGAAAAATAAATAGATATCGGTGTATTTATATTTTCTCACACCTTTAGTTAGCCATGATTGATAGTTTGCATGTTCCAATTATCAGTCAGGGGGCGGGGTCATAGGTCATGACTGACAGGTGTCGGTCACCACGGTGCTGAGGTGTTTACCTGCTTATTTACTGGCGCTACCGGTCTTAAAATAACACAGTTGTAATTATATGTATTTATTTCCGGCGTCGACACTGCAATGATGAATGTGTGTCGGGGCGTCGCCGTGGGTTACGCCCGCATGTTAACACGCCGTAGATAAGCGACTCGTGGCATCCGACGGCGTTCCAAGGACGAAAGCAGGAGCAGCCATGACACGTGAACTTGCGAATCCAGGATGAAACCAGGACTGTTCAGTATTCAGTCGTCGCGAGAGACTCGTTCAGAGTCCGGCAGCAGAGATGTGTATCACACGGAGATGGAGAATCCAATACATCACACACACACCAGAGAAGAAGAGATATGTCAGGGAGTCTCACACACACACACACACCTGAGTGACCTTCCGGCCTCACTATCACTGTTATCCCAATTAAGCATCCCGGCCGACGACTGGCCGCGAGTGTTGCAGGAGTCGAAGCGACATTTTCCTTTTAATTATTCTGGAAGAAGAACCAGTCGCACTTATCAGATGATGAGCTCTGCCTCGGTCCCTCGCCCCGACCCCTGCATGTCGACGAGAGTGTGCGTTTGTGTGTGTGTTTGTGTGTGTTTGTGTGTGTTGAACTTCTCTCGGTGATGGCCTTTTCCTTTCTTTCGGGAAACAATCAAAATGTTGGATTTTCACCCTAATTAAAGAGGATGTCTGCAGGTCTGTAACGATGAGGTCACTTTATGGTTAATTATGGAGATATTTTAACAACCATTTATTAAAGATTTTCATGAAGGAAAATAAAAGTAGTTATAACAATTTTAATGTTTGTATCAGTCAAAACTAGGAGAGTAAAACATTTTTTTTCATGATAACATAACAGTATCAACAGCACCATATTGATTATTTAAAGAACAATTATCATGCAAAATATTTACACCGGCATTTACAGAAGAAGTACTTTAGTAAACAGTATTTTATTTGAGGTACTCAAATACATGTTTCTACAGTAACGAAATATATAGTATTGTTGTGTAATTTTTTTGTGGAGGAAGGAAGGGTTCAAATCTTAGTTTGTTTTAATTATATTTAAAAAAAAACATACAAATCATTCACAGCATTTGTTTATGTTTGTGTTGCAATAAAACTTCAAAGCAGTCATTACGTTCTCTGGAGCAGGAACAATGAAATCCTGCGAGATCCTGGTAATGACTGAGGACAAGAGGATACAGTCGACTTGAGCATGTTTCGACATATTTTTGTTTCAAAACAAATGAAAGCCGTTACACCTTCGTCAAGAGTCTGTAAATTCTGCAACACCGGAGTCAAGCACACGAACAATTCAACAAATGTATTGTTCCTACAGTATCACAATATATCGTATCGTTGCCCCTGTATCGTAATGCGAATCGTATCGCCATATTCTTGCCAATACACACCCCTAGATGGCAGCAATCACAGTGCCCTCCACACCTAAATGAACAATGACATTCCGCTAAATCCGGGCAATGACTGAGGACAAGAGGATACAAACGACTCAAGATTCATGTGGTCTGTAAATTCTGCAACACCAGAGTCAAGTACTCAACATAACTACAAATATATTCTTGTTTATCGCAATATATTGTATCGTTGCCCCTGTATCGTGACACGTATCATATCGCTATGGTCAGAACCTGTACAAATAGTGCTCAGAAACTAAATGTTCTTTCAATATATTCAATGTCTTTTGTCTTTGTCACTTGGGAAAACAATCTAGAGATACATTATTCAATTAGGAATGTATCGAACGGAAAGTTATTGGCCAAAACTAAAAATTAGTTAACGATGCAAGTCCGTCACGGGGACAAAAAGAGAGAAAAGACCCATTTTTGTAAAGCTAATGTTGTGTGGAGATTGTGATCTGAACTTTGTTTTTGTGTGAATCTTCGAGTCAAGATGCAGTAATTAACGGCTTGTGAAACTGCAAGATATAACAGCGAACTAACAGCTTTGAGCTTCAGAAAGGATTCAGACGGACATGTAAACTCTGTGTTGTTCTCACTTGTATACAAGTAAAATGTGGGACTTTAAACCAGATCCAAAAACTGGTCGCAAGGATTCCAAATTCAAAAAGCTGATCAGTGAGGTCCGGAATCTTGTTCAATAATGACCCGCTGATCATGGAAAAAACCCAACAACCTTGCAACTTCTACTCTCCCTGCTAGAGAATCCGTTGGACTCGAGTACGCTCTGAATGAGTGACAGCCTAATCCAATGGTCTTGACGGACCACACCCAGCGCTCTAGACGAGGAACATCACCTCGCTCTGAAATTTAAAGATACTTCCAGCCCTAAATAATGTATCGGGGTTTACCTGCGGTTGGGGGAACGCACATTCCGAGATGGCAGGCCAGAGAATCTCTCTCTCTCTCCGCCGCCCTGGTGTTTTCCAAAAAATAGTGCAAAACCATGTGTTTTATCTGGACCTGCAGAAGCTGCTGGAGGCAACTTTAGGTTGACAAGCGATCGCCTGGGGGGGTTTCCACTCCTGCCCGGAATGAGAAAGAGTTCACCTCCGCCTCGCCTTTACCCTAATCACTCACAACCTCTGGCTGGTGAACGTTGTTGCTTGACTACTGGAGGCTATACACGTGGTCCCGGGACACCAGGGTTTGCTAACGTTTTCCCTGCCCTGGGTCACCGTGGCTCTTTTCGCTGATTGGCTATTTTCTGTTTTGTTTACATGTCTTGTTCACCAGATTGTGTTTTATACCCATAAGACCTTTAAATGTATTCATGTGCATGGTATAAGGTCAGAAAAAAACTACAATACTGATCGGTTATAAACGTTTTTGACATTATTTTGATTACTAGTTGAACTCGGAATCTTATTGTAGGAATTATTTGTCTACAAAGATGATTTTAAATATAAGTTAAAATATGACACAATTGGGATTAAAAAAAAAAGGAAAATAATAAATAAAGCTTAATTTTAACGCATATTAGTTCCTTGTTACTGTTTTTTTTTCTTCATCTCTTCTTTTCTTTTGGCTTGATGGACCCTTAAAAACAGTCATTAGTATTTTTTTTATAACCCATCCATGCTTTAGAGTGTTTTGACAAATATTGTGATAATGTGAAAATTTATATAAAATTTTGATGCCCTTCATTTATTTTATACAGTCAACTTGACTGAAGTCATACAGTGACGCTAAAACCGATCTTTAATTCTTATTGTATTTATTTATTTACATTATGTATTCTTACAAGCCCAGCTTGTCACGGTAAAGGGGAAATACTATAAATAACCAGATGATGGTGGTTTTAGAGAAAATAAGAGGAAAAGGAAAAAGGAATTAAACTAACGAAAATACAACAAATGGTAATAACACCTTAGTTCCCACACTTGGAATAATCAACTTAAATACTGGCTCACAACCATCAAAAAGTGCAACAAAAGGGAAACGCTAATCCAGGGCACGCAATCCAAGAAAACTGTTGGTATTCTTACAACAAACGAGTTAAAACTAATTTATACGAACAAAATAACTAATGTAAACTCACATAAAGGCGGAATAACTAAAGTAGCATGCGAGGATACCGAGGAGGTCGAAGGCTCAAACCCAATAGTAGCGACCATTATCGTCAATAGCTACCCAGGTGTGCGACAGGTACGGTGATCCAGGATTGGTGCAGGTGATGATTGACAGGATCCTAAATAACAGCCAAGAGCCATGACATGTTTATATATCCGGTATATATATATAGTTTTGTATTATTTGTGACTAGTTCAAATATAATTATACCTTGTTAAAGTTTTTCGTTTTAGCGTTCTTGATATATTTGTTTCTTTAATTGTTGCTTTTGTAAGTATTTTTTCATTTTACATAAAAGAAAATCCAGAATACTGGGATTTATATTTTACAAAATTATATCTTTAATACAAAAATATACAGTTGTTTAAATTATAAGAAAACCTTTTTGTGTCGCCAATTTATTATCAAACCCACATTATTGTTCCATTTGATGAAGCAAGTGTGTGGAAGCTGCTGCTCGTCATCTGGACTTCTTTACTATCTATTATTCATCACTAAAGCCTTTTGTTCCGTCTCTTTGTAAATGTGCTGCTAATGTGGCTCTTCTTTTTTAAAAAAAAAAAGAAAAGTCTTCGGCTTAAACCTGCCGATTCAGCGAACAAGTGTCGGAACGATACATCACATCTTCTCATCGTTCTCCGGCTGGAGTTTAACGCCTTGTATTTAAAGGAATGAGTTGTTAAATTAATGGACGACATCATTTATTCAAAGGTATTCATTCATGTTTTAACAAGATTTACACATTTTTCTTGCATAAATAATTCAGATGGAAACTCTTAAATGCCTCTCTTCGTGGAGGTGTTGACGAATGTGGAGATAAAAGTAGTAAATCTGTAGTTCATTTGCAAAAAAGTATTTCCAAAAGCACCTTTTCTCTCTGATTTAATGAGCCTTATCGGATCCAGTTGTGTCACTGGGTTCCATTAATGTGGTAATTCTTTTCTTCCATACGGTCCTGTGATTAATACAACTTTTCTTGTACTGGATAAAAAATTGAAAACATCCCTTAAAAGGATATATTAGTCTCTTTCTGGGATTTTTTATTTTACAGCAAAAGAGTTGTGTTAAAAATGTTCTTAGAGTAAGTTATTGTTTTCAATATCTGGCATTTAATTGACAGTTATCAACAAAAAAAACGTGACTATTGAATTTTTACTGTATTATTAGAACAGAAAATATGATTTAAATAGCAACTCGTTTTGTGTCTGCTTTAACTTAAGGTGCATTTGTTTTTACAAATATTGTAATAATAAGAAAAAATATCTAATAAGCGTTTAATTTATGCCGCTATCTTGAATTTTCCCTTCTTGTTTTAATTTTTATTTTACTGACCTAATCTGTGCTTTTAGGCATGTTTTCTTAGGTAGTCACATAATACATATAGGGTTATCCGTCAGCTTTTATTCCAATGGATTGTGCAATGTCCGGGTGTTTTCTATCTGATATAAATAAATGGTCCAGCTCCCTCCCAGTGAACACAGAGCTAAAGCTTCATCCACTTTGACCTTCTATTTTTCTAATCGTGCAGGAGGTTTTGTGCTTGTATTGTGCCAAGAGTTTCTAGATATGATAATCCAGGGGTGTCCAAACTTTTTTCGAGAAAAATGCCACATTGAATATTTTATAAATTTAGTATGATTGGCACAAGGGTGATGCTAGTCCAAAACAAATATAGGGAATTAAATGGATAAATAATAATAATACTCTTGCTTGTATAAAATATATTGATGTAAAAAAAAGGTAATTCAAGTAAAAAGTAAATGTTTAAAAAGTATGCCCATTGTATTTCAATCAAATCTGTTTTTGAGTTATTTTTCCAACAGTTAAACTCGACAGGAAGGATTCAGAAATTTGCAACAAAACTTGCTACTCTTTTTAATTATTATTATTTTTACCAATTACTTAAGTTTGTGGGTTTTTTTTTTTCCATCCCTTCTTTCTTGTAGCTCGATGAACCCTCAAAAGAATCATTTGAAAAAATCGCCCATCCCAGCTTGAGACGGATATTTGGACAAATGTTGTGATTAAAAAAAGGGTTCTATTGCCCAAATTTGTGGGTTTTTTTTGTTTTGTTTTTTTCAAAAATGTTTGTATGTAATTTTACTTCTTTTTTTGATAAAAAAGAAATACATATTTTAAATTATCTGGTTGAATATCAAAGTTTAAAATGGCAACTATGGACCACGACAACTCTACACAATGACCACAAATCTCCCTCGGAACAGTCTTTGACTTCTTTTTGGGACAAAATTGGTCAAAAAGCATTACAATCTCCACGCAACATAAGCTTGACAACAGTGGGAATCGTTTAAAATAATCCTAAAAAGCAACAGGGTTATATATAACGGGTTTAATCACATGTTAAAAGATCTACTTAAGGATACATTTTAAGGAAAATCTCTATAAATGATTGTTGATCAAAATGTGACCTTTGACTAACTGTCTCTCCCGTCGACAGTGTCGGCACGAGTGTTATGAAGATGCTCCAGATAGTCTCATCCCCTTCCTGCTTTGATGATCTAAGTCCAAAGTCAGATCTAGAGAAGTAGGATAAGCCGTCCCCTGAGAGTCTTTTCACAAGTTTATCTTTCCAGGAGAGCAGAGAAGGCACGTCTCCACCCGGCTCTCCGGGGGCCCCTCGGTCACCTCCTCCGGAGGGACTTCTTGGAAAAAAACACTTCAAATCCAACATTCCGTTGTTTCTTGTTTTTTTACGTGGATCGTTCCAATCTTTTCCTCGGAACGTGGCCACCGCTCTGGAGCAGGTGTAGACGGTTGAATATTTGTGGAGCGATAACAGGGCGAGAGGAAGCGGCCGCGCCCGCTCCACCCATTACTTTAGCTTTGAGATGAAGCCACTTACGGTCTCTTCTCTGATGCTTTATCTGCACTGGAGCTGTAAACATCAGAGAATTACATCCTGTAATTAGGAGATTTGATGCATAAACAGAAGAGGCACAAACTTCCAGAAGGTCGGATCAGACGGCGAGTGTAACTCGACTCTCATGCACTCTCTGATAGTTGAAAAAAAAAAATGGTTGAAGGACTTAAGTGCATCTTTACCGCGCACCTTGAAATCAAAGCACACAAACATCGACGCAGGAATAATGTGGATCCGATGTCTACCTTAGTTGTTTTTCCGGAGGAAGTACTTTGTCTAAAGGTGTTCCGTTACACAACTCAGAAGCCGTTAACGAAACAAACCCACAATTAAATCTGCAGTGGGACAGACTGATGGGAAAGTTATGCGCTAAAGTACGTTCATCGAAGTTCCCTTAACCTTTATTTTATCCCCGAAAACAAATGTGTTTTGAGGTATCCCTGCTTTTGCCTTTGGGTCAAGGTAGACACACATTTTCGGGACTCTGGGTCACCTAGACCCAGAGATAACATTATTATAATTGTATGCAAACCTTTGACATTAAAGATAGTAACTCTTCAAACTTTGTTTTTGGTGGAAACCTTTGAAATAAGACAATTAACGTCTTTTGAAACTGCGACAGAGATATAACAGCGAACTAACAGCTCTGTGCTCCAGAAAGAATTCAGACAATATTTTTTTTTTTTGTCAAGGAAGGGAGGGTTTTAGATCTTTGTTTATTTTAATTATATTTCAATAAAGAATGTATAAAATAAAATAATTTTTATTGACAATTAACATGCAAATCATTCACAGTGTTTGTTCATTCTTGTGTTGCAATTAAACTTCCGGCCGTTAGATGGCAGCGCTCTTTACGTTCTCTGGAGCAGGAACAATGAAAATCCTGGTAATGACTGAGGACAGGAGGATACAGTCAACTCGATCATGTTTCGACATATTTTGGTTTCAAAACAAATGAAATCCGTTACAACTTCGTCAAGAGTCTTGTGGTCTGTAAAGTATGCAACACCAGAGTCAAGTACTTGACAATATTACAAATATATCCTTATTACTACAGTATCACAATGTATCTTATCGTTTCCCCTGTATCGTAATACGCATCTTTGAAAAGATTCTTGCCAAAACACAGCCCTAGTATTTTAAATTCTCTGTTTAAATAATTGAGTTTAGGAACCGCATTAATTTTGAGGGATTCCTTTAGCTTAGTCTCACCATGCAGAACCATGCGTTCTGGGTCATCTCCAAAAGAATATGACGGACAGCAAAATGGCTTCCTTTGCATTGGTGTCTGGGGTCTAGAATTCATCAGGAAGCCCTTTGTTTTTAGTGTAGATCTTTGAATTAGGATACAGTAATTAACAACTTGTGAAACTGCGAACTAACAGCTTTGTGCTTCAGAAAGGATTAAGACATGTAAACTCTGTATTGTTCTCACTTGTATACAAGTAAAATGTGGGACTCTTAAGGTCAGATTCCACACATGAGATGGATTAAAGAAACTCTTTTTTTGTATGAAATATTTTGTGTTCTAACTGATGATGATTATCCGTCTTCTCACTTAGTTCCACGGTGATGTACTTGTCAAATAA
Organism: Callionymus lyra; assembly: GCF_982586985.1. Lineage (NCBI taxonomy): Eukaryota > Metazoa > Chordata > Actinopteri > Syngnathiformes > Callionymidae > Callionymus > Callionymus lyra. The sequence continues at coordinate 11,080,110 of NC_141831.1, forward strand.
ATCATCCGTCAGTGGTGTTTTGTCCCTTTACACGCACGCACACACACACACACACACACACACACACCACACACGGATACACGGTGTCGGGCTGGGTGTCAATTCCAGCGCAGGAGTGATATGAATATTTCAACTTTGACTATTGCACCTGTCACAAAACATCTCGTTGCTGCTCCTGCAGAGCATCTGGGCTGACTGAGATATTTCAGGGCCTCATGAGGGACACATGATCTAATGAGGCCAACAGAGATATTAGACGGTTTGGCGTGATTTTGTTTTTTTAAAAAGAAGCTCTTTTCGTGACAAATTATGAAGTCAGTCTGAGTTTTTATTCACTTATTTTTTTACTTCTTCCGCTCTGAGACTCACTGTCACCTGTGTCTCATTAAGACTTCAGTCCTCGTCTGACCCGTCATGCTTGGCTAGTTTCGTCTTCCCGTCAGCCAACTCTCTGCCCTTGTCTTCCTCACCTTTCCACGCTTGTGTTTGATTCCTCAGATTCCGTTATGCAAGTCGCCGTCCATTTTTCAGCCCGCGGCGAAATCCAGTTCTGATTTTCCAGTCTACCAATCCTTCTTTAAGACTGTTTACAGTGGTTTTTATCCATATTTAAAAAAGGTATAAAGCTTAAAAAATATATATTTTTGGAGATTGTATCCTCTTTATGTTCGTATAGAGCGAAACCTAAGAGTGAAAAAATCTCAAACAAGAGCTGTACAATAACTATATATACACCACATATAGCATTATTATAATTGTATGACTGCTGGTATTTTCAACAATAAGTAAACACCACCCTTTGACCTTGAGGATACTAACTCATTCAAGTTTGTTTTTGCGTAAATCTTTGGATTACGATAATTAACGGCTTGTGAAACTGCGACAAGAGATATAACAGCGAACTAACAGCTCTGTGCTTCAAAAAGAATTCAGACAGACATGTAAACTCTGTGTTGTTCTCCCTTGTATGCAAGTAAAATGTGTATATAAAAAATATTTAAACAACAACAAACAAGTCTCACACAATAATAATCAAAGTTTACAATCTTATAAACTATTAACAAAGAGTCCAGTATCTCCCAAAACGTCCACCGAGCAGAAAAGAAAACATAGAGGTCAAAACACTTGCTAGGAACAACTAAAATACTAAGGCACTTGAGGCAGAAGGAGGCAAAAATAGTCAATTCTAAAAAAAAAACACAAAAACCGCCAGAAGAAACGTAGCCAATTACCATACATACAAAATTCTTTGATCTGGCACACCGGTCTGCTTCAGGTGATCAGCACCAGCCGTGTGCATTAGCCAAGTTCATCTGGGGAGAAAAAAGAAAACAGGAAGTAACCATACAAAATAAAACCACAATATAAAAGGGTAATATAAAATTATACACACCATAACTTCTGTACTATCAACCAATACTTTTTTTCAAATTTCTTGAACCAAACCACAAAGCTGCTAATACATGGATTTTAATGGGTTAAGAGTCTCCAGGAGGCGCTATAGCAGCTAGCGCAATAGCGAAAATATTGCACCGAAAACTGGATGTCAGCAGATGTTAAACGAGAAATAAAACATTTTGTTCAACAGTTAATTTGCACGTGATTTAGATACCGATTTATGGGTAGAATAAAATAAAGACGCTACAAGTGAACTTCGATGAATCGATGGTGAGATGTTGGAGACGGCAGCGTAAACAACTGAGTTAATGAAAAGAGATAAAGTAATAAAAGCAGATTGTTTGATCAGGATAGCGACTCGTTCTGTTCGGGTGGTAATTAATCCATCCTGTCGTTTTACTGCCGTGTTACCAAAACTTTATAGAAAAAAGCAAGTGTAATTATTTCATTTTACGACACCTGAAGCTTGTATATAAAGTGTTATTGACTCTTTATTGATTTGGTGCGGCTTATATTAGATGCACTATATAGTTCAGATTCAACAGTAAATACACAGTCTTTTTTGGGGGGCGTTATTTTGCATTTGATTCCCTTTTTGAACTTAAAAGTGTCCTCGTCAATTTAAGGGTGATAGTTCAGTTAATACCTGCTTTATTAAGACTACTTTGTAATGCTTTTAACAGTCTTGTGTCCTCGTAGTTGCCCTGTCGAGAGCTCACCTGTACATGGGGACAAAGACCTTGCTAAGTAAGACCCTCGTAATGACCCGCGGGTCCATCCAGACCTCATTACTCGTCCCAACGCTCCAATCTCCCCTGCTATCTATCACCATGGAATATTTAAAGACAATCATCATGTAGCCTGAAGAATGGATTTCAGAGCTGCCTCGGCGGGAGATTAACCCTCGCCCACCAATTTAAGAGTCCCGGGAAGGTGATGAATGAGTTCCCCGTGGCCTCAGACTCCTCCTGGAGAGTGGTTCACAAGAAGGTGCTGGTTCACTTTCATTTAGAGAGTCTCCTGAATATAGTGGGACAATCAATGTCTGTAGAGATGAGATCGATTAACCAGGCTTGTGTACTACATACAATTTAGATTTCTTGTATGATGAGTGGTTCTGACTGTAGTTTGACATTTGAGTCGCTCCCCATGGCTTAGCTTTAGTTTGTACTAGTGGTGTAAAAAAAAACATAGATCGCTTCTTTTTTCACAAATAGCACTTTATCGAATTTATTTATTTACAATTAAAATGCAAATATTTAAATATCTATTGGTCATTTTTGTGTTGCATTCAAACTTCCGGCCGCTGGATGGCAGCAGTCATTATGTCCTCCGTAGTTAAAGGAACAATGAAATCCGGCGGGATCCCGGCGATGACTCAGGACGAGAGGATACAGTGGACTCCAGCAGCTTTGAAAGCTGATGTTTGGGCATTCTAAACAAATGAAAGCAGTTACGACAATTAAACTTCCAGACACTAGATGGCAGCAGTCATTACCTCCTCCTTAGTTAAAGGAACAATTAAATCCAGCGGTGATGACTGAGGATGAGAGGATACACTCGACTCCAGCAGCTTTTAAACCAGATGTTTGGACATATTTTGGTCGCAAAACAAATAAAAGTAGTTAGGAAAATTAAACTTCCAGCCACTAGATGGCAGCAGTCATTAAGTCCTTAGTAGTTAAAGGAAATCAGGCGGTGATGACTGAGGACAAGAGGATACTGTCGACTACAGAAGCTTTTAAAGCTGATGTTTGGACATATTTTGGTTTCAAAACGAATGAAAGCAATTTCGTCAAGCAGTCGTTACGTTCTCCGTAGTTAAAGGAACAATGAAATCCGGCAGTGATGACTGGGGGCGAGAGGATGCAGTCGACTCCAGCAGCTTTTAAAGCTGATGTTTGGACATATTTTGGTTAGAAGCAGTTACAACAATTTAACTTCTAGCCACGAGATGGCAGCAGTCATTATGTCCTCCGTAGTTATAGGAACAGTTAAATTAAATTATTATTACCGGTGGTGATGACTGAGGACGAGAGGATACAGTCAACTAAAGCAGACAATCTAACTTCCAGCCACTAGATGGCAGGCATCTTCTTAAGCTGAAGAAACAAATACATTTAGGTTTTAAACACCAAAGTCAAGAACTCAACAATACTGTACTACAAATATATCCTTGTTCCTATGGTATCACAATATATGGTATTGTATCATGACATGTATCGCGACACATCCTTACACAGCCTAGTTTTTCCTGGAGACACGAACTGCGTGCGGCAAAAAAAAACTTTGACAGGTTCTGGACTCTGGGAGGTTAAAATAGCTGCAGAGGCGTTAGTTAGTATTTACTCTCCCTCCCTCCGTCCGTCCTTCCGCGACTCCTCCAGCTTAATGCAATCATTAAAGAGCCGCTCCACACTGACTCATTGCATTTACGTATAAGCCTCTTTCTGTCATCTTTACATGACCACCGAGCATCCCAACATCCATCACGGGGTCAGTCTGCACCTCCACACGCCACAGCCTCTCAGTGCCGCCGCAAAGCTTCTTAGTGACTCAAGAGCGATTGACACAATGAATCTCTTCTTCTCTTGTCCTTGCTTTCACCTCTCGCTTCTCTCTTTTCCCTTCCCATTTCTTCAACACCCCCCCCCCACCCCCCCACCACCACCACCGCCGAGATCTTCTTCCAAGGCCACGGCTATTGCGGAGTCTCTGTTTCTTTAATTAGAGATAAGTTATCGGCGCAGCCTACACAGTCCTCCGCTCGTCCACTGAGCTGCTTCTTCCGTCGTCACGGCGACAGAGATTGACACTTTACTCGGTGATGACGTGGTTGTTGGATCTGTGAAGTATTTGGATGATACACTAAGATATACTTGACCTTTAGATAATACACAATTGAAGGTTCGGAGAAGTTATGTAAAGTCAGTTTTTAATTTAATAATTAATAATATAGTTTAAGTCAAATGTGTCAGTATAGTAAGTATAGTAATTGTTATTTATTGTATAGTTTAACCAAAAACAAAAAAAATAATGTTACTAAAAAGTATGCTGGTGATGATCATATTTTAAACAAAAATGTTGAAAGTTCAGAAAAGTGTGGGGAGGTTGTTAAATAAAATAAAGGGTCTTGAGCTGGTTTTGAAAATTACAAAGTTAAGCTACAATTATACTAAATAATTAAAAGATAGATTGCTTTTTTTACTCTGCTATTCCATATCCAAATAATTTAATTTTCAGATAATTAAATTTGGTGAACAACTGTGTGACCCTCCTTTAAAATAAAAATAAAAAAATTCGATATCAAAAGACTCAAAAGACTGTCAAAATATTGGACCCTGATCATTTGTTGTTGTCGTTTACACCAGCTATCATTTTATTAAAACTAGTGATGAGCTGGTGAAGCTTCATGAAACAGTGCCATGTTGTTTAGAGGTCAGTAGGTGGCGCCATCATTTTAAAAATGATGTGATGTTTTATTAGAACAGTTGTTCGAAACAAAGGAAAATAATGTAGAGCTTCATCAGTCCATCACTAGTTAAAACTAGACTGCAACAAGATGCTAATGCCTACATTTAAGAAAAGAGAGGGAAGTTTATAACTACATTATTTAGTTCACTTAGAAAATGCCCGCTTTCACAAAATAGTTTTATTCGCCTTTTTGTTTGCTTTTGCAAAAGATTTTTGACTGCTGCAAAAAACTTGATTATCTTAATTAATAAAGAGAAGTGATGAGTTTTTGTTTTTATGTGAATAAATAAAAGAAAGATAGATATTAACTAAGATAAAAAATAGTTTAAAAAAAAAGTAGTTAACAACCTTGTACATAAATATCTATAGTAACCTTCCTTAATGTTCTAGATAAATCAAATGTTTTATCTTTGGTTGATTATTTATTATTTAACTCTATTTGCTTTTGTGTTTTTTTTACCTGATCTTGTTTTCCTTCTCTCGTGTTTTAACTTTTAACTGATGATTGAAGCTGAACTTTATTTATTCAATCAAACAATAAAACATCATTTCATTTAAAATTATGTATAAATGTTTTTAAGACCTTTATTCAAGTCCAGCTCAGACCGGGCTGCACGGTTCTTAAAGGCAAAAGTGAGAGACTAAAAAAAAAGAAAAAGAAAGACTCTTGGAAAAACATTATGAAAAGGATTATAGTGAAAGGAGTGAAAAGCCGCTGGAAAAAGGTGAAAAGGTCAAAGACGTGTGTGTTTACGTGGGTAGATGTTGTTCACTGTTTGTTTGACCCTGGCGACCTTTGACCTAACACTAACAGAGGTCGTGTAAAATAAATGCTTTTGTTGTCTGGCCAGAGAAAACCTATTAAAACGCGTCACGTGTTGTCAATAGGGTTTGGTTTCAGCTCTCTACTGCCACCCCTTGGTCATATACGGTGGTACATCTTAATCAATTTCAATTGTTTGTAAATGTTTAGCATGTTATTATAGTTCTGTGAATTAACGTGTATTTTCTTCCGCAGGCGTCTCTGCGACGCTGCAGATGCCGGTGAACAGTATGGATGTGATCGAGGGTCAGTCGGTCGTCCTCAGAGCTGCGTACTCGCCGGCGTTCGGCACCGACCCGAGTACCAACACCATCATCTGGAACTTTGTTTTGTCCAGCAAAACCCAACTGGTGAGTCTTTGACTTGAAGTTCAACTTCTCTGTGTGTCTCCACCGGAACCGTTTCATGAGATTCCTGCTATAGATCATGACTTACACAGCCGAAGAAAGTCTTGTTAAAGATATTTTTGTTGTTGATAAATCTCTACTCAAAGTGTTTCTCTTTTTTGAAAATGTTTTTTCTTCTTCCCCAAATTTTTTTTCTCTATTTTCGCAAAATGTTTTTCTCATTCTGCAAAATATTTTAATTTTTTCGCAAAAAATATTTTTCGTATTCTTTTAAGAAATGTTTTTTCCTCTTTTTTTTCATCGTTTTTCTCTTTCCTCAAAATGTTTTTCACTTTCCTTAAAATGTTTTTTCTCTTTTTTCGCAAAATGTTTTTCTCTTCTTTTGCATTTTTCTTTTCTCTTGTTTCAAAAGATGTTTCTCTTCTTTCGATAAATGTTTTTCTCTTCTTTTGGAAACTATTACTCTTCTTTTGCATCATTTTTTCTCTCTGCAAAATATTTCTCTTTTTTCGCAAAATGTTTTTCTCTTCTTTTGCATTTTTCTTTTCTCGTTTCAAAAGATGTTTCTCTTCTTTCGCTAAATGTTTTTCTCTTCTTTTGGAAACTATTTCTCTTCTTTTGCATCATTTTTTCTCTCTAGAAAATATTTCTCTTTTTTCACAAAATGTTTTTCTCTTCTTTTGCATTTTTCTTTTCTCTTGTTTCAAAAGATGTTTCTCTTCTTTCGCTAAATGTTTTTCTCTTCTTTTGGAAACTATTACTCTTCTTTTGCATCAATTTTTCTCTCTGCAAAATATTTCTCTTTTTTTGCAAAATGTTTTTCTCTTCTTTTGCATTTTTCTTTTCTCTTGTTTCAAAGGATGTTTCTCTTCTTTCGCTAAATGTTTTTCTCTTTTTTTGCATTTTTCTTTTCTCTTGTTTCAAAAGATGTTTCTCTTTCGCAAAATGTTTTTCTCTTCTTTTGCATTTTTCTTTTCTCTTGTTTCAAAAGATGTTTCTCTTCTTTCGCTAAATGTTTTTCTCTTTTTTTGCAAACTATTTCTCTTCTTTCGCATCATTGTCTCTTTCTGCAAAATGTTTCTCTTTTTTTCGCAAAATGTTTTTCTCTTGTTTCGCAAAATATTTTTCCCTTCATAGCAAAATGTTTCTCATTTTTCGCAAAAATGTTTCTCTTCTTTTGCATTTTTCTTTTCTCTTGTTTCAAAGGATGTTTCTCTTCTTTCGCTAAATATTTTTCTTTTTTTTGCAAACTATTTCTCTTCTTTTGCATCATTTTCTCTCTCTGCAAAATATTTCTCTTTTTTCGCAAAATGTTTTTCTCTTCTTTTGCATTTTTCTTTTCTCTCGTTTCAAAAGATCTTTCTCTTCTTTCGCTAAATATTTTTCTTTTTTTGCAAACTATTTCTCTTCTTTTGCATCATTTTCTCTCTCTGCAAAATATTTCTCTTTTTTCGCAAAATGTTTTTCTCTTCTTTTGCATTTTTCTTTTCTCTCGTTTCAAAAGATGTTTCTCTTCTTTCGCTAAATGTTTTTCTCTTCTTTTGGAAACTATTTCTCTTCTTTTGCATCATTTTCTCTTTCTGCAAAATGTTTCTCTTTTTTCGCTAAATGTTTTTCTCTTTTTTTGCAAACTTTTTCTCTTCTTTTGCATCATTTTCTCTTTCTGCAAAATGTTTCTCTTTTTTCGCAAAATGTTTTTCTCTCGTTTTGAAAAATATTTTTCTCTTTATAGCAAAATGTTTCTCATTTTACGCAAAATGTTTTTCTTTTATCCGCAAAACGATTTTTTTCTTTCCGCAAAACATTTTTCTCTGCTTTTGCAAATTGTGTTTCTCTGCTTTCACAATTTTCTTTTGTCCACAAAAAAGTTTTGTTAGTTTTTTTGTTAAACAACACTGCAAATAGTTTTGTGAAAAGTCTGCTGCTAAATGTATTTGTTTGATACACTCGACCCCCAGATTAAAAGAAAATGTTACAAGAAAGAGGGAGAGAAGTGGTTGAAAAAGTTTAATGTTTTTTTATATTAATTTCTCCAGAGAAAGAAGATAATATTTACTCTGTTTTCGTGAAACATAAATTAGATTTTAAAAAGTGAAAAGAGTAACGACCTTCCATGTAAAGTCGTGAGTCTCTCTGAGGTGAATTCACCGGCAGCTGTGACGACAGTATCTGGGATTAGAGTTATGAAGGATATCTGTTCTTGTTCCGTTAATCTGACAAAGACCTTCCTTGGCAAATTAATCCAAAGACCAAACAAGCAAATGTAATGAATCTAAAACTCTATTTCCTCCTCAACAAGTGCAGCACCAATCAAATTGTTTCTAGAGTGAGTGCGTCAGTGACAGGAGGTGTTGGGGGGTCAGTGGGGGGGGGGCACACGGAACTCATCCGGTGATGGTTTTGGACACATTATCCGAGGACCTGGTCGACTAGCCGCGCGTCTATCCGCCAGATTATCAGGCAGTGCAGATGGGCGGCTCAAGAGGATCATAAAAAATTAAATAAAAAAGACAGCAAAAGGAATCTCAGACGGAAAAAATAACAGAAACTAACTGAGATTGACGTTGGATGCTAACTAGCGGTTTAAGGGTCAAGACCTCCTGTTTAGCCAAACAGAGAAACAAATGACTGAGCTAAACCCGCTGCTGTGGTGGAGAAATCAAGCTCCCTCGTGTTTCTTCTAAACCTCACGACTAAAAAACTACAAAAAAGTCTCAAAGAAAATGTTTCTTTTCTCAAAGGAAATATTCTTAACTTCTTTTTGATGTATTTTCCTGAATCCGGATATACGATACGCATCACGATACAGGGACAACAATACGATAACATTGCGATACTGTAAATATATTTGTAGTATTGTCGAGTACTTGACTCCGGTGTTGCAGAATTTACAGACCACACGACTCTTGACGAAGTCGTAACTGCTTTCATTTGTTTTGCGACCAAAATATGTCCAAACATCAGCTTTAAAACTGCTGGAGTCGACTGTATCCTCTCGTCCTCAGTCATAACCGCCAGATTTCATTGTTCCTTTAACCACAGAGGAGGTAGTACTGCTGCCAAATAGTGTCTGGAAGTTTAATTGTCGTAACCCCTTTAATTTGTTTTGCGAACAAAATATGTCCAAACATCAGCTTTAAAAGCTGCTGGAGTCAACTGTATCCTCTCGTCCTCAGTCATCACCGCCAGATTTCATTGTTCCTTTAACCACAGAGGAGGTAATGACTGCTGCCAAATAGTGTTTGGAAGTTTAATTGTCGTAACTGCTTTCCTTTTTTTTTTGCGACCAAAATATGTCCAAACATCTGGTGGTTTAAAAACTGCTGGAGTCGACTGTATCCTCTCATCCTCAGTCATCACCACCGGATTTCATTGTTCCTTTAACCACAGAGGAGGTAGTACTGCTGCCAAATAGTGTCTGGAAGTTTAATTGTCGTAACTGCTTTCATTTGTTTTGCGACCAAAATATGTCAAAAAGATATCTGGTTTTAACATTGCTGGAGTCGACTGTATCCTCTCGTCCTCGGTCATCACCACCGGATTTCATTGTTCCTTTAACCAGAGAGGAGGTAATGACTGCTGCCAAATAGTGTCTGGAAGTTTAATTGTCGTAACTGCTTTCATTTGTTTTGCGACCAAAATATGTCCAAACATCTGGTTTAAAAGTTGCTGGAGTCGACTGTATCCTCTCGTCCCCAGTCTTACGGGAATTTATCGTTCCTTCCTCATGACTGATGCCATCTTTCAGTCGGAAGCTAACGCCAAACTTTTTCTCTGCTCAGATCATCTCCTACATCAAAGGCTCCATGACGGTGGGCAGCCCCCAGTTCAAAGGCAGGGTGGGCTTCACGTCCAGGATTTCGTCCGGAGACGTGTCGCTCTCCATCAACGCCACCCAGGAGTCCGACTCCGGGATCTACCTTTGCCAGGTCATCATCCCGGAGAACCCGGGGTTCACGGCGCAGCTGAGTCTGGACGTGAAAGGTGAGCGTTTGCCGCTGCCTGAGTTTGAATGAAGAGAAAGAATCATTTGTCGTGTTTTTCTCTTCCCAGTTCCTCCTTCTCCGCCCAAGTGTTCCCTCTCGGGGAAAGCCGTTCAGAAGGGGAACGTGACGCTGAGCTGTAAATCCAGCTCGGGGAAGCCCATCCCCATCTACAAGTGGAGGAGAACCAGTCCCACCTCGGAGGTCTTCTTCTCGCCCATGCTGAGTGAGTGACGATTATCACTCTTTTATCTCACGCTTTCAATCCTTGACTCAAGGTTTTCGTCAAACCCTGATCACACGAGGACCATAAACCGAGACGTATCTGTGGACTTTTTAAAATGTTCTTTTGTCCATGTTTTGGAAGATATCTGCGACGTACGGAGTGTAATCTAATCCACTAAGTGGCGCCGTTACCTAACAAGTACTTGTACGTCATACAGAAGAAGAACATTGAGTTCACCTTCTGTTTTCCTTCTTGAGGAAGACAAAATAACGCATTAAATGGTGTCAGAAGTGGGATTCCTTCTTCATCAGCAAAAAACTGAATCATTTTTTACAGCTTCTGCAAAATAATAATAATAATTCTTTGGATTGATTTATCTTTGCGTTTTTTTCTTGTAACTGTACTTAAAAGAAAACATCGGTTTCCTCTTTTTTTCAAAAAATGTTTTTGACTACAGTTCAATATTTGCCGGTTTATCGTTTAATTTTTTTTTTTTACTGATGCAAAACAACATTTTTACAAATATTTTTGACTGCTGGATTCGTTTTTTCAAAATACATTTTTTACCACATTGCGAGGTCCGGTAATGAGGCGGACCGAAAAGGCGGAGTGGAATCACCAATCGACAGGCAAAAACGCAGTTTAAACACAAGTTTATTCAGAGAACAAAGTAAATGCAAGTTCCACGAAGAATTGTCCAAAACCAGTCAGTGTCCATATCACAGTCTGACTTAAAGCAAACCACAAACCGGGTGGAGAAGAAACTAAGGAAGACTGAAAAACGCTAATAAACACTGCAAAAAGCAGGCACTGGGTGAACTAACGGCAACAAAAATAACAAATCCAGAAACTCCAACACTAGGAGAATACAAATGTGACGTGCCATGTAAGCGAGGAATTATAATCTGGCACCTGGTGCTGGGAAAGGCGTGGCTTTATACTCTTCAGATGAGAGAGTATTTGCTGAAGAGCTGCAGCTGTTGCAGCAACAGGCGCCGAGGTTCTAAACAAACTCAAACAAGTAGAACAAAACAGGAAGTGTGTCACAATAAAATCACAAGACATGACACACATCCAACACTTTTTTGTCAGGCTTTCATGAAATCTTACTGCTTCAAGAAACAATTTCCGAGTTAAAAACTATTACTGCTGAATATTTTTGTCAGCTTTCCCTAAAATGTATTTTACTATGGACACAAAGAATAGTCTTTACACAAAATGTTTCTTGTCCGATACAATATTTTTAACCGCTACGTACGTTATTTTCTCTGCTTTTTTGAAAATTTTCTTTCATCCATGTTTGGCAAGATATCTGCGACGTACGGAGTGTAATCTAATCCACTAAGTGGCGCTGTTACCTAACAAGTATGTCATACAGAAGAAGAACATTGAGTTAAAAGTTCACCTGTTTTCCATCTTAGACGCCTGAAGACAATATAACACAATAAATGGTGTCAGAAGTAGGATTCCTTTCAATTGTTTTTGAATACTGCAAATATTTTTGACCAATTTTTCAAAGTGTTTTCATCAGCAGCAAAACAATGTTTTACTGCTTCTGCGAAATAATAATAATCATAATAATAATAATTCTGTCCGTTATAATATTAATTTTATAATAACTAATAAACTTACCTTCAGAATAAACGTACGAATAAAATCCTGACACTGTGATCGGAAAAGTCGACTCGAAAACGCACGACTAAGAAGTCAAGCAGTTAAAAAATGTTTCCTCGATTCTTGTGTATTTTCTTCAGTTTGTGACCGTTTGTGCAGATGATGTTTTGAATAACCCTTGAGTCGAAACAGTGAAGCTCTGCGATCGGAGGTCAAGAACGAGCGATGAATGGAAATAGAAAACACCTGGAGCTAAAGTAAACAACGTGCTCTGATGTGTGGATGTTTGACACGAGGGCCGCCGACCCCGGGGTCAGTCAGGGGTCAGAGGAACGGTTCAAGTTTCTGATGCTAGGATAACAAAAAAAACTGAAATAATATTCTTCTTAATTCCTTTGGATGGATGGATGGATGGATGGATGGATGGATGGATGGATGGATGGATGGATGGATGGATGGATGGATGGATGGATGGATGGATGGATGGATGGATGGATGGATGGATGGATGGATGGATGGATGGATGGATGGATGGATGGATGGATGGATGGATGGATGCCTAGATAGATGGATGGATGGATGGATGGATGGATGGATGGATGGATGGATGGATGGATGGATGGATGGATGGATGGATGGATGGATGGATGGATGGATGGATGGATGGATAGATGCCTAGATGGATGGATGGATGGATGGATGGATGGATGGATGGATGGATGGATGGATGGATGGATGGATGATGGATGGATGCCTAGATAGATGGATGGATGGATGGATGCCTAGATAGATGGATGGATGGATGGATGGATAGATGCCTAGATGGATGGATGGATGGATGGATGGATGGATAGATGCCTAGATAGATGGATGGATGGATGGATAGATGCCTAGATGGATGGATGCCTAGATAGTTGGATGGATGGATGGATGGATGGATGGATGGATGGATGGATGGATGGATGGATGGATGGATGGATGGATGGATGGATGATGGATGGATGCCTAGATAGATGGATGGATGGATGGATAGATAGATGCCTAGATGGATGGATGGATGGATGGATGGATGGATGGATGGATGGATGGATGGATGGATGGATGGATGGATGGATGGATGGATGGATGGATGGATGGATGGATGGATGGATGGATGGATGGATGGATGGATGGATGGATGGATGGATGGATGGATGGATGGATGCCTAGATAGATGGATGGATGGATGGATGCCTAGATAGATGGATGGATGGATGGATGGATAGATGCCTAGATGGATGGATGGATGGATGGATGGATGGATAGATGCCTAGATAGATGGATGGATGGATGGATAGATGCCTAGATGGATGGATGCCTAGATAGTTGGATGAATGGATGGATGGATGGATGGATGGATGGATGGATGGATGGATAGGTGCCTGGATGGATGGATAGATAGATGCCTAGATAGTTGGATGAATGGATGGATGGATGGATGGATGGATGGATGGATGGATGGATGGATGGATGGATGGATGGATGGATGGATGGATGGATGGATGGATGCCTAGATAGATGCCTAGATGGATGGATGGATGGATGGATGGATGGATGGATGGAACTTTATTGTTTTGTTTTGTTTTAGAATTTTAGGAACAAAGTGCCGCCATCTAGTGGTCTCTGTAAATAATGACACTGCTTCATGAATTAACTCGTCCTCTGGTTCCAGACGACAAGGCCGGGACCCTGAAGCTCAGCAACCTGAGCAGCAACATGTCGGGGAAGTACGTCTGCGCGGCGAGCAACGCGGCCGGAAGCGAGAGCTGCTACATCAACCTGGAGATCGTCTCCTGTACGTAGACACGTCCGCGGGTCGGTTCTGTGGGTCAAACCCCCCAATAGTCGTGGTGTCTCCGCAGCCGCCAGCGTCGGAGTGATCGTCGGGGCGACCGTGGGCTCCATCCTCGGCGCCATCTTCCTGCTGCTGGTCTGCCTGGCGTTCTTCAGGAGGAGGCGGCGAGACGGCGAAGACGACATGGCCAATGAGATCAAGTGAGTTCTGTCAACGTGGATCTGATACTAGACGTGTAAGAAGGTACTGATGCACTTAAATATCCAATACTGTATAAATATTCAACAGAACTGTATCAACTTCTAGTTAAACAGTTGTTTTTTTTTATCATAGTTCTTTTAGAGTTTTTACCTCAAAAAAGTGGGTATAAAATACAATAATTCGATTTTTTTATTTACTTATTTATTTACAATTAACATTAAAATATTCCCAGCGTTTGATCTTTTTTTTGCAATTCAACTCCCGGCCACTAGATGGAAGCAGTCATGAAGCCATGCGTAGCTAAAAGGAACAATGTTATCTCGTTAGATCCTGGTGATGACTGAGGACGAGAGGATACAGTCGAAAGACTCAAGTACTCGGACAATACTATATATCGTTGTTTCTACAGTATTTCAATATATCGTATCGTTCGGGATTCGCATCGTATAGCCATATTATTGACAATACACAACTTCTACACTTGAATAGTTTTTTATAATATTTTGTAAGATTAGTAAGATTTGCACTTTGTTTTTGTAAGAATTAAGTAGGAACGGGAGCTTGATTTCTCTACCGCAGCAAAAGGTGGAGCTCAGTCAGTTGCTACTCTGTACGATTTAAAAGAAAGTTTTGACTTCGTTTCCCCGAAAATATTAAATATTGACTATAAAAATAAATAAAGATGACCTGAATGTTAATATTACCGTATTATTTGGACTACGAGACGCACTTTAAATCCTTTTTATTTTCTCAAAAACTGACACTGCACCTTAAAAATAGTGACGAAACTTCATGAAGCACTTGTTGGTTAGAGGTCAGTAGGTGGCGCCATCAGTTTAAGAGTGATGTTTTATTAGAAAAGTTGTTAAACCCATAGGAACATAGTGCAGAGAGCGCCATCCAGTGGACTCTGGCAATAATGACACTGTTTCATGAAGCTTCAAGTGTTATTTCTAGTTACACTTACTGACCTGGAACTACACTAAAAAAGCCGCGATGGTAGACTATGTACTAGTAATGGTCTTATGAAACTTCACATCATTTTTAAACTGAAGGCGCGACCTACTGACCTCTAAAAAACATGACACTGTTTCATGAAGCTTCATCAGCGCATCACTACTTTGTAGTACTACTCCGTGATCAGATGCCTCGTAGAATACACTACAAAGCAACCTAATGCGCCTTAAAGTCCAGTACTGTAAGTCTGTGGCGCTAATTCCCTTAAAGTCCAGTACTGTAAGTCCGTGGCACTTATTCCCTTAAAGTCCAGTACTGCATGTCTGTGGCGCTAATTTACTTAAAGTCCAGTACTGTAAGTCCGTGGCACTAATTCCCTTAAAGTCCAGAACTGTAAGTCTGTGGAGCTAATTCCCTTAAAGTCCAGAACTGTAAGTCTGTGGCGCTCATTCCCTTAAAGTCCAGAACTGTAAGTCCGTGGCGCTAATTCCCTTAAAGTCCAGTACTGTAAGTCTGTGGCGCTAATTCCCTTAAAGTCCAGAACTGTAAGTCCGTGGCGCTAATTCCCTTAAAGTCCAGAACTGTAAGTCTGTGCCGCTAATTCCCTTAAAGTCCAGTACTGTAAGTCTGTGGCGCTAATTCCCTTAAAGTCCAGATCTGTAAATCCGTGGCGCTAATTCCCTTAAAGTCCAGTACTGTAAGTCTGTGGCGCTAATTCCCTTAAAGTCCAGAACTGCAAGTCTGTGGCGCTAATTCCCTTAAAGTCCAGTACTGTAAGTCCGTGGCACTTATTCCCTTAAAGTCCAGTACTGCATGTCTGTGGCGCTAATTTACTTAAAGTCCAGTACTGTAAGTCCGTGGCACTAATTCCCTTAAAGTCCAGAACTGTAAGTCTGTGGAGCTAATTCCCTTAAAGTCCAGAACTGTAAGTCTGTGGCGCTCATTCCCTTAAAGTCCAGAACTGTAAGTCCGTGGCGCTAATTCCCTTAAAGTCCAGTACTGTAAGTCTGTGGCGCTAATTCCCTTAAAGTCCAGAACTGTAAGTCCGTGGCGCTAATTCCCTTAAAGTCCAGAACTGTAAGTCTGTGCCGCTAATTCCCTTAAAGTCCAGTACTGTAAGTCTGTGGCGCTAATTCCCTTAAAGTCCAGATCTGTAAATCCGTGGCGCTAATTCCCTTAAAGTCCAGTACTGTAAGTCTGTGGCGCTAATTCCCTTAAAGTCCAGAACTGCAAGTCTGTGGCGCTAATTCCCTTAAAGTCCAGTACTGTAAGTCTGTGGTGCTAATTCCCTTAAAGTCCAGAACTGTAAGTCCGTGGTGCTAATTCCCTTAAAGTCCAGTACTGTAAGTTCGGGGTGCTAATTCCCTTAAAGTCCAGTACTGTAAGTCCGTGGTGCTAATTCCCTTAAAGTCCAGGACTGTAAGTCCATGGCGCTAATTCCCTTAAAGTCCAGAACTGTAAGTCTGTGGCGCTAATTCCCTTAAAGTCAAGAACTGTAAGTCTGTGGAGCTAATTCCCTTAAAGTCCAGAACTGTAAGTCTGTGGCGCTAATTCCCTTAAAGTCCAGAACTGTAAGTCCGTGGCGCTAATTCCCTTAAAGTCCAGTACTGTAAGTCTGTGGCGCTAATTCCCTTAAAGTCCAGAACTGTAAGTCTGTGGCGCTAATTCCCTTAAAGTCCAGTACTGTAAGTCTGTGGCGCTAATTCCCTTAAAGTCCAGAACTGTAAGTCCGTGGCTCTAATTCCCTTAAAGTCCAGAACTGTAAGTCCGTGGCTCTAATTCCCTTAAAGTCCAGGACTGTAAGTCCATGGCGCTAATTCCCTTAAAGTCCAGAACTGTAAGTCCGTGGCACTATTCCCTTAAAGTCCAATAAAATATTGTAAGTCGGTGACACTAATTCCCACCATTTGTCTCGGTGCAGGGAGGACGCTCAAGCGCCCAAGCGTGTATCGTGGGCCAAGAGCGGCATGGGCTCAGACATCATCTCCAAGAACGGGACCCTGTCCTCCATCGCCTCCAGCCCCCACCACCGGGAGCCCTCGCTGAACCACAACAACCACCAGCAGCTGCAGCAGTACCCCCAGCGGCCCCCCTCGGACACCGCCTCCATCATCACCGCCACGGGCAGCATCGCCGGCGCCTACAGGCCTCCCCGCCACCACCACCCCCACCACGGCGACCCCGCCACCCCCGCCAACTACGGCTACACCAACAACCCCACCCTGCCCCGCGGACAGGTGCCGAGCGCCCAGCCCGGCAGCAACGGCTCCACCCTGACCCGACCGGAGCGCCACACCCCGCTGCCACAGGCCCAGTTCTTCCCGCAGACCTTCGGGCAGCTGCAGCTCCAGGGCGCCCCCTGCCCTCCGCCGCTGCCCACCACCACAGTCACTGCCTCCAACATCGCCCGCATGGGCGGCGTGCCCATCATGGTGCCTGCTCAGAACCAGGCCGGGTCCCTGGTCTGACGAGGGGCGGGGCCTCGGGTAGCGGCACCGAGGAACTGCTGGCGCTTACAAGTGTTCTCTTCGCTCTTCTTTTCTTATCGCAGGGGGGTATACTCCGGGTACTCCGCTCGGCGTCTGACTCTCATCGCTCACTTTTCTACTTTATTCATACGTTTCTTATCTTCTTTTTTTTTCTAGAATATATTAAAAAAAAAAACGTCCCACTGTCACGATGAACCCGTTTGTCGGGACGGATGCTGAGTCAGCGTTTTTTCCTTTCAACGCCAATTAGAGACTCGACCAGATGACTGACGCTTGAGGTTCAGAACAGATCATTATTGTGGTTAGTTCACTCCAAACATAACTTAAACACATAAAAAAGAATAAAAAAAACAATGTTAACAATAAAAAAACTGAATGTTGGGTGAATTAAAAGATGCTAAATAAAATACAATTTACTGCTTTTATAAGGTCACAATGAAGGTCTGCTAAAGCTAATAGATATCACAAGGAAACATTAAAATATTTAGAAAATATGTTTAATACTTTTCCTCAGTAAAGCACAAACGATGACGCTTTGAAAAGAAAACTACGCGTATATTGACGTGGTTGATTTTCTTGAATGTCTCCATCTGCTGGACAGAGACTGCATTTTTTCGCAACAAGAATTCATTTAAAAAGAAAAAAAAATCTATAATAATGTCAATAACAGTTGAAAATGATCAATATTTAGGTCTATATGAAGGAATTCAGTCACAATTTTTTTCTTTAGTTATTATGATGTTAAAAAGGTTATTAAGTTAGTAAAATTCCACTTTTTGTGATGTTTTTTTCACTTGTTACTTCAGCAAAGAAGAAGAATGTTGTGCTGACGAGCTGCTCTTCTGTCCCAGGACTCCACTATATATAGATATATAGATTTAGATATATAGATATATATGTAAGAGACTAAAAGTGGACGACATTTCGCCTCAGTCGTTTCAGGAAGAAAATATTTTGTCGTCGTTAACTTGTAAAACCAAAGAGCAACATTCGAAGTTCAAGCAGAGAAGTTAAGAAGGTGTTAAGTATTTTTGTCGATGAAACGCTTGGGGTTTTTTTTGTTGTTGTTGTGGTTTCGATTTTTGAACCAAAGATACTTTAAGTTAGAGTTTTAAGCGTCAAGCTAGATATCACTACAGTCAAAAGTACAACTTCAACCTGTTTAATGTGTGAATTCAGATGCGTGACGATAAACAAATACAAAATGAATAAGTACACAAACTAAAAGCGGAAAAAAACATCTGTAAAACACAAAAAACAGTCCAAATATTACAGTACATTTAAATACTGTTTTAGCTTGTTACGTTTTCCTATTAAAAAAAACGTAATTTATGATAAAAATAGTGGAGTTACATCCAAGTATTTTTCTTTAATAAGAATTAACATGGAAAATGATGACTTAATTCAGTATAAAACAGTCTTAATTCAGTATAAAACAGTCTTAATTTAGTATAACAAATATGTTTGCATCAGGAAAAGAAGGCTTAAGCTTCACATGTATTTAAAATTAAAGTAGTTGTATGTTATAAATCTAAATTGCAAATCGATCATTTCAAAATTCAACATAAAGTACAAGTCAGATCTTTTTTTATGTGAAAACATTGGACTCTTTATGTTGGTCTACAAAACTGCAACAACACAATTACGTTTTATTTATTCATAGAAAACTTGTTTTTCATTTATTTTAAAGGTGAAATTTCATGTCACAACAATTCTGCAGGTTTAGATTGAATTCTTGGATTTTTTGCTAAAGCTAAAAATGTGTTTTTTCATTTTGATTAGTTAAAAAAAAAAAATTGTCATTTGAAATATTTTTTGTTTGTTTCCAAGTCCGAATGTAAACAGTTTCTTAAGACTTGTGTGTGTGTGTCGTCACACTGGAGAAGTCACGTGACAGTGGCTCGTTTAGAAACGCTCGTGTTCGTAGATGAAGGTGCGTTCAAAGCCAGTCTTTATTTTTCTATGACCGTCAGTGGAGCTCAAGTGTAAAAACAAAACAAAACAAAAAAACAGTGACGGTCTCAGCTGTGGTTCTCCATATTTATGTTGAAGAAGATAATGCTTTGTATCATATTTTCAATTAAAAATACAAATGAAACCTCACGTGTGACTTCATTGTGTTGGAAACTATGACGCGTGGCCACTAGAGGGCGACATATATATATAAAAAAAAACAAAAAAACAATTTTATTATTCATGCTGTGTCTCAAATCGCATACTACTCTTAGTATGCTAGAAGTAAGTATGCATCAGTTTAGTGTACGTACTAACTAGTACGCAAATTCTCCACAGATAGTATGTCTCAAATCAAACACTGCTGCTACACACTACGTTTTGCAACTTTGGAAAAAGAAATAAAGAAAAAATATGAGAATCTAAATAATTGCGAGATATTTAAGCTGGTATCAGCAGCGAAGACGTGTTTATCCTCCTACTGCTGCGGAAAATGCACCTGTAAGTATATGTATATATATATATATGCATTTATATATAACGGCTGTTTAGTGTGTTTAGTGTCCATCGAACCATGCTCAGTTTTGTGGGCGTGTTAGTACGCCAATTTAGTGTGCATGGCGCACTAAATTTCGCATACTAAGAATTGAGACGCACTAACGCACTAAAAATACTAACTTTTAGTACGCTAGTATGCGATTTGAGACACAGCATCAGTGTCTTGTCTGTCACACAAACTCTAGACCCAAATAATCGAGTACCGAGTGTTCACAGGCCATGGTGTGTGCTGACCAGACATGTAAAGCATGTGAGCGACGACACCATGCGTGTGAAAAAGTTTCACAAACAAACAAAAACGTGTGTTTCTACACGAGGGCTAAGCCGCACACACATACACAAATGACACAAAAAGTAGTAAAACAGTGAGTGCTCTAGAGCTAAAGACATGCCGCCGCCCTGCACTACCCTGAAAATGCAAAGATAGGAAGAAAAATGGCGGAAGGAATGAGTTAAAAACTCAAATTATATATGTGAGGGAAGCCTGCCCCCTGCTGGGTGGCGGGATGAATTGATCGTCTAAGTGGCTCTTTAAAAAGTGGTTTTGAATTTGAGTTGTTTTTTTAAAAAAAAACAACGTTTTGTCATTTGAAATATATTTTTTGTTTCCAAGTCAAAATTTAAACAGTTTTTTAAGACTCGATTGTGTGTGTTTGTGTGGAGCTGTGAGATCATGGGTCAGAGAGCCTGCCCCCTACTGGGTGGCGGGAGCATTGAGCGTCTAAGTGCCTCTAAAATAAGGTATTTTTAACTATATTTTCTGCAAGACAGTCATTTTTTAATTCCCCTTTTCAAATATTCGTTTGACTTTTGCTTATCCAATAGTTAATTGATAAAAGACATTTCGCTAGTTAATTTTTCTTACAATAAGAAACAATGTATACGGTTATTTATGACAGTATTTTTTATTCTTCATTTATAATTCCCTTTCCCCATTATTTAAACCAAAATCTCCATTATATACTTCTTTTTTCCTAAACTAAATAAATAAAAAATAAGAATTATTAATATAATAAATAAATAAACATGCATTCTGGGTCTGGAATATTGATTTTATAGTTTATTTGCCTTTATATGCCCCCCCCCCCCACACACACACACACACACACACACACAGGTGGGGTATCACGTTTATTAGAAGTTGCCATCAGCAATGTAACATTCACCTACATGTCATCTCAAATAATTCATAAATGTTAGAATATATGCCTTTACTGAGGGTGAGCTCGCCTTATGGGGGGGGGGGTGGAAAGGGTGGAGGGGTACAGGGGGGTCATCAGATCGATGATTGATGTCCTGTCAGTCCATCACAGAAACAATAAAAAAAAAAAGTCAGTTTATAACAAAACATTCCCGTATAAATGACAAGAAAATAGAAAATCAAAGAAGCGTCTGCACCCGTACTTGTTGACACGTTGAGCTACAGTGCTGAGTCGGCAGAAAAGAGTTCATGGCTTTTTAATTCGGACAAATTCCTCTGAGAGAGAGAGAGAGAGAGAGAGAGGGAGAGGGAGAGAAGGAGAGGGGGATGAGATGATATTTCACTGCGATCGTGAAACAGACAACATCACTGATCTGGAGGAGAAAACTGTGTTTCTTGAGGTTTTATTATTATTTTTTAATTCTTCTGTTGCTCAAAAATAATCTGAGAGAAAAATATTTTTTGTTACTGTTTTTTAAGAAACTATAGTTTTCGAATCTTAAATGTTGTAAGGTCGGGTAATGATGATGTCACGTCCCTCCCCGACGTTCCCGACGATATTCCGGTGGTTTCTGGCCTGAGCGTGATGATGATGATGATGACGATGGCGATGATGAAGGTGAGCTCCATGAAGAGGCGGTCGAACACGAGGATGGAGAGGAGGATGACGGTGAGGATCCAGGAGAAGGAGGAGGTTCATGCAGCTCTGGCCAGAGGTGATGAGGCTCCACACGCCGACTCTTGTCACCCTGAGGCTCCGGGCGGGGGGTTGGGTTTGGGGGGGTTCTAGGTGGGACACAACACTGCACACACAACACAACATTGTTTTTGTTGACAATTTGTAAAGCAAAGGGATCAATAAAGTTTTATGTAATCTATTAAAATAATATACATTCTCCTATTATTGTCACAATGAAACTATTTTCTTTTTAAAACATGACATTTTATAACAAAAACATAATTCAAAAATAAGATTCATTCAATTATCCTCAACTTGTAGTATCACCGTTACGACAGCAGGTGACGCTGTGAGCAAAGACAAAGATGCTATTTTGTTCAACAAACACCGCAAAATCTGACTTTCTCTCACATTTTCTTAATGAACACCAAGAAATGGAGAAAACGATTAAATTATTTAAGTTAAGAGAGATGTAAAGAGAACAAGACTAAAGTAGAGAAAGATGAAAGGCGAGCAAGATGAACTGATGAAGGTAGAAACAGATGAAAAGGACGACAAGATGAAATGATGAAAGTGGAGACAGATGAAATGAAAACAAGATGAAATGATTTAAGGTGGGACAAATAAAAGGAGAACAAGGTGATCTGATGAAGGTAGAACCAGACGTAAAGGACACCAAGATGAAATGATAAAAGTATAGATGTTTGAAAAGTGAAGAAGATAAACTGATAAGGTAGAGACAGATGAAAAGTGAAGAATATAAACTGGTAAAAGTAGGGACAGGTGAAAAATAAAGAAGATAAACTGATGAAAGTAGAAACAGGTGAAAAGTAAAGAAGATAAACTGATGAAAGTAGAGACAGGTGAAAAGTAAAGAAGATAAACTGATGAAAGTAAAGACAAGTGAAAAGTGAATAAGATAAACTGATGAAAGTAGAGACAGGTGGAAGTGAAGAAGATTAACTGATAAACGTAGAAACAGGTGAAAAGTAAAGAAGATAAACTGATGAAAGTAGAGACAGGTGGAAAGTGAAGAAGGTAAACTGATGAACGTAGAAACAGGTGAAAAGTAAAGAAGGTAAACTAATGAGAGTAGAGAGAGTTAAAAAGTAAAGAAGATAAACTGATGAAAGTAGAGACGGATGAAAAGAGAAGATAATAAATTGATGAAAGTAAAGACAGGTGAAAAGTGAGGAAGATAAACTGATGAAAATAGAGACCGATGAAAGAATAAGATGAAATAATGAAAGTGGAGACAGATAGAAAGGAGAACAAGATGAAATGATGAATCAGAGAGCACAGGTCAGAGAGCGACAGAACTTCAACTCATTCTGCACTTATCGACTCAAAGAGCTCATTTGCTGCTGCGGAGATCGATTTACACTCGTCGTGGTCGACCACATTTTATACAGTTGTTGTTGTGATGGTCCATCATGCAAAAATGAGGAGCGAAAAGTATTAAATTAAGTAGTGATGTCAATCGAAATATGCTAAAATCTGATATAGAAGCATGTTTTTTTTACCAAAATTTTCTTTTTACAGTAACTTCTCTTAATAGATTCCCACAAAAATGACAAAAGTGAAGAACAAAAGTCCTTTAACAGAATGACTTATAGTCATATAGACTCATAATGAATAATATAAATAAATACAAACTAAACACACTTAGTTTCTACATGTTCTTTGACCTCCACATTCCTTTTAACGGTTCATAAACGCAAGACACTTTTACCTTTTAATATGTAGTCGGTCAACAGTGTAGGCACCTTCTCACTGTCCTCCTTGATGGCAAACAAAACTGAAGAGATACAAAAAAACATACAATAAACGATTGATACACCGAATAATATTAACAAAATATTTGTGTCTGCTTACTGTTTGTTAGCATCTGCAGGTCTTCTACGGTCGGAGGGACGCTCTTCTTCTCGTACGGAATAACCGTGTTTAGATACTGAGGAAAACAGTAGATCACTGTAAGTAGTATCACAATGATCTATATTGTAGTAGTATCACAATGATATATATATATTGTGTATTGGCAATAATCTGGTGATACAATATTTATCACAATACATAGGCAACTATACATTTTATAAGGATATATTGAGATACTGTAGTAACAAGGATACAGTATACTTGACTCAACAGTTGCATATTTTACAGACCACATGACTCTTGATGTAGTCAAAACTACTTTCAGATGAATATGTTCGAATTTTAGCTTTAAAAGCTGCAGGAGTCGACTGCATCCTCTCGTCCTCAGTCATCGCCTTGATTTCAAAGGATTTTATTGTTCAAATAGCTCAAGAGTACATAGTGACCGCTGCCGAGAATTGTAATTGCAACACAAAAACCACTATGAATATTTACATTTCCATTTTGAATAAAAAAAAAAGAAAAGAAAAATCGATTTATTTATTCATTTTTAAATGTATGTTTTTGTTTTTTGAACACAATTAAAAAATAGATATGGTTTGAAAGGCAAACAATTGATTCAGTACTGTTGAATATGGATGTAGTATCTCAATGCATCTGTGTATAATTATCTTTTCACACCACTAATAATACACCAATAATATATAGATATATAGACATGTCAAGTACATATTACATCTGGAATCCTACTAGTAGACATTAGAATTCCAATCTGTATTAGTAGGATTCCAGATTCTACTAGTACAGATTGAACTTCTGAACTTGGATCTGAGTATTGGAATTCAAATATGTCCTAGCAGGATTCCAGATTCTACTAGTGAATTCCAATCTCTACTAGGAGGGATTCGAATCCTACTACTGTATTGGGACGTAAATATTGGAATTCCAATCTGTCCTAGGACAAATGGGAATTCTATCAGGGCAATCTCCAATTCTAATAGGAGAAATTCGGATGTTATTTTGATTGAATCAAATCCTAACCTTAACCCTAACCCATATCGTGTACCCATATCATGTACTTGTATTAGTACCGTCATCCAATCTATACTAGTATGATCTGGAATCCTACTAGTACAGATCGGAATCGAGTAGGATCTGGAATCCTACTAGTAGAGATTGGAATTCCAATCTGTACTTTGGAATTCCAATCTCTACTAGTAGGATTCCAGATCCTACTGGATTCCAATCTGTACTTTGACATATATATATATATATATATATATATATATAAACATAGTAGACGATCGTCTCACCTGTTTGTCGCTCCCTGTGCTTCCGAAAGTCTGTCTGATGCCGGTCTGCAGGATGTTGGAAAGTCCCTCCATGCTAAAGCGCTGCAGGACAAACACACGTTTTACACTAAAGACCAGTAGAGAAGAAAGTTATGCTCTGATAGTTTAGTTTCTCTTGTGCGTCTAAAACGCTGCTTGTCTTCTACAGAAGTCAGAAGCCATTAGTTGTTCCTGGACGGTCAGTTCCAGTCGACCTTCCCGGAAGAGACTCTCAAGGCTAATGGAGCAAGAGATCCATTAACAAATGGAACAGACAGAAGCGTCTGTGATTTAAGGGTTTTTCATATTCGTCTTATGTCAACAACACTTGGACGCAAAAATGATTAATAAAGTTTAATTATCCTAGTAAAATAAACTCAAGATTCTTGTATGGAATTCCTGGAGTATTGTTGGGAGAGACATCAGTGCCATAATTTAGTTGTATAATAAAAACAATACAAGTATTTCTACTGCTGTACTGTGTTACATTTTTCTACTATTTATTATGCATAATTATCAGAGTATTTGTTCGTGCACTACTACTATATATTATCATATTGTATTAGTGTATTATTATTACTATTGTTATTATCATTTATTTTATTGGATTATATAATTCCTTGCACTATATATTCAATGTAATGTATATTATATAGAAGTACTTATATAGTGTATTTCTTATCTTATCTTAAGTCGGAAACAAAAGTGCAAACAAATATATAAAAAACGATACAAAATAACAGGTTTCGATAAAAGGAATGGATGTAAAAAAAAGAAGAAAAAAGTAAAGATTAGTAATCAATTCATAAATGTTATTTGATTAAATAATTGAATTAAATAATTGTATATTGCAAGGTTGAATTTTCTATTCAAAAATAACAGAAGTTCTTTACAAAGCGCAGAACCATCATTGATAGCAACCTTCAAAAGATTTGAGGATCCAGATGGTAATTCGAAACATCACCAATTTTAGGTATAGTATAATTTTCTCCTGATAATTTTTAAAAATAAAATCTGTTTTTGAGTTAATCTGTTTATAGATCATGTTTATTGCCAGTTTTAAGTATAGATAAGAATGAATAAAATTAATAATAATAATAATAAAAAGACATAAAAGACTAGTACATTAGTATGGGCATGTCAAAAGGAACAACAAAAAATCTAATTGAATCGAATTAAAGTCAAATTAAATCAAATGGGATAAAATAAAATAAGAAAAAAAAAAGAAAAAACTTGATAAATAAAATCAAATAAAATTGGATATAATTTATTTTTTAGATAAAATAAAATACAATTGGAACAATTAAAATTGGAAAATAAAAAAAGAACTTAAAATAAAATAAAATTGGATAAAATAAAATTGGAAAAAACAAGATAAAACTTTGAGAATAAAATAAAATGAAATGTAATCAAATAAAATTGGTTAAAATAAAATTGGAAATAACAAAACAAAACTTGATAAATAAAATAAAAATATTGTATTCATGATCTGCGGACAGGTAGATAAGTTCATTGCCACGTGTCCTCCTTGCCAAAAGGAAAAGGTAAAAATGAAAATCTCTCTCAAATAACAACCCTTCACCTTCACTGGCATGCTGCCGGCCTTCTCCGTGCGCCCAGTGGTCCCAGTATTCCCAGCATTCCCGATGTTCAGATCCACCACCGTGCCGCTCCCCTGCAGACTCAGAGCCTTGTCTCGACGCCGGCGCTTGCTGTTGTCCCGCTGCTCCTTCTGCTTGTTCTGCACCTCCATGAGGGCCGTGATGAACGTGTTCTTCACCTCCTTCTCGAACTCCAGCTCCTCCCGTCGAGCCAGCTGGTTGACCAGCTCCTCTGAGAACTCTCGGATGGCCGACTCCACCCTGTGCAGCAGCTCCTCCAGAGAGGCGGCCGTCATCAGACTCAGGCCTGAGGAGGACGGAGAAGCAACTTGTTAGCCGTCGTCACGGATGTAAACACGTCCTTGAACGTGACATGAAGCATCTTTTCATCCATGAGTCACGATGTGACCTTCAGGCGTGATATGAGCGTCTATATACGGCTGTTGTTCACTGTGCAGCCTTGATGTTAGCGCTGTTTGCACTGGAAGTCTTGACTGAAATGTCCTAATTATCATATATATTAACAATTTAAGATTAAAACCCTTTGTTGCTTTATATACTTTGATGTTTGTTTCGGAAAAATATGGACGTACATCAGTGCCAAATAAAATTAGATAAAATTAAATTCGAAAAAATAGAATAAAATTAGATAAAATCAAATGAAATAAATTGGAGAAAATGAAATTAAATGAAATAAATGGGAATAAAATTAAATTAAAGGAAATTGAATTAAATAAAATAAAATAAAATTTAAAATAAAATTAGTATTCATGTTCATGAGCGGTTTTATGATGTTTGTAAAAATTTGTAAAATTAAATTGGATACAATTAAATAAAATTAGATTGGATAAAATTAAATAAAATCAAATAAAAATAAAATGTAATTACGATCATGAGCTGTTTAGTGATGTTTTTTTTGGAAAAAAATATGGAAGTAGATCAGTGCCAAATAAAATTGGAAGAAATAAAATTGGAAGAAATTAAATAAAATTGGATAAAATTAAATTAAATTAAATTGGATAAAATTAAATATAATACAATGCAATTAAATAATATTGAATACAATTTAAAATAAAATTAGTATTGAAGTACATCAGTGCCAAATAAAAGTATTTAAAATAAAATTGGAAAAATTAAATAAAATTGGATTAATCTTAAATAAAATAAAATAATAATAATACAATTTGTATTCATGATCATCAGCTGTTTTATGGCGTTTGTTGCAGTACATCAGTGCCATCAGAATATTGAATTGTTAACTTTAAATTATTTTACCAAGATGTTGTTGTTTCATAAGCACTGATTAAAAAACATATATATTTGAATTAGATACATTTCTATATTGAAAGGTTGAATTTGTTTTAAGAAAATAATTGAACTAAATCATTTGTGAATTTTAAAAAATAATAATAATTTAATAGAATAAACAGAATATTTTCGTAATGAATTAATTTTGAAACATATAGTTATTCTTATTCTTATAATTAAAAAATGTTCTAAATTCAATATTTTTGGAATCATAGCCACTTCATTCAATATAAAAATGTTGATAATAATAGTAGCACCACTGAATGTAAAAGGCTACAAACTAAAAATCGAACAATATCAATGAGTAAAAAAAACTTAATTGAAATTGAAAACCTTCCATTTTCTAATTCAATTAAAACAAATGTAATCTTTCAAAATATACAAGGTTTGCAAAAAGTCCAAAAAACACCTTCATAAGAGCAGTTGTTGTTGGACGCCTGCGACAGCTGCCTGATCTCCTCCAGCAGCGACGGGTTGGTCTCCTCCTCGTCCTCCTCCTCCTCTGTCTCGCCGGGATCCGGAGAGTTCTCCATCATCTCCACGATCTCTTCGATGACCTTGAGAAAAAAGTGAAAGATACAAGATGATGAGACTCACAGAGGCTTCGAGACAACAGACGAGTAGCTAAAAAGCTAATGCTACAAATGAACACAGGCATCTTTATAGATCACAGAATGAACTTTAATGACATAAAGTGACTTTCGTGGGCGCCCAAGTTCAACACATGGGGTGTTGGATCACTTCGTCACCATCAAGCTGTCGTATTTTTAAATTGTCCCGGTTGATGAACGCGCAAGTGTTGGCCTGCTTCTAGATAATGATCAGATTATTCTTAACTAGTAGTGAAAGCTAAGTGTTGGATACAGAAATGAAAATATTTAAAAAAGCCGACGACTCCCACACTATCTCCGAACCTTCCATCTCTCTGAAAATGTAATTACACACCTTCAAAGACGTGCAGCGATCGGGAACACACACCTGATCTGCCGTGATAAGAGGCTCGTCGCTCAGGAGGTTGGCGTTTTTCTCGTTCATCTCTTCCTCGTCTTTTTCATGGATCTGTTTTTAAAACGAGAAACGTTTACGGTTGTTTTAAAAAAAAAAGCTTTCGATAAATCCAACATCATTTTTTCATCGTGCAAGTTTTTTATTATTCCATCCACGTCAGCCACTCCTACTGTCAGTCTGGCTCCGCTGAGAATACTTGAGAGAGCTCGGATGATTAGAGAACGTCGGAACAGAAGAAAAGTCGGTTTATCTTCACCTCTGTGAGTGAAAGCAATTAAATCCACAGACGCGCTTGATGAAGTTCAGCTGGACTGATGCCGGAGAGACTAGCGCCACCTATGGCAGGGTCTGAAACCTTTCCATGGTATTTTTGATTTTTTTTTCACGTGAAAGTGGAGGACGATAGTATGTTTTTTTTCATTAAATGAAGTGAAATGCACGATAGATGAAAACTATTATCTCAGTGGCTCGATTGGAAGTGTCTG
This sequence comes from Callionymus lyra, assembly GCF_982586985.1. Lineage (NCBI taxonomy): Eukaryota > Metazoa > Chordata > Actinopteri > Syngnathiformes > Callionymidae > Callionymus > Callionymus lyra. Next base: position 11,109,455 of record NC_141831.1, read on the forward strand.
ACCACGCCTTCTTTGTTACGATGAGTCACAAAAAACACTAAGTAATACCAAAGAAGAGTTTCTTTACACGACAGTGGAGGAAAATAGTGTGTTTTTGTCGTACTTTTTTTCTTTTTGTCGTACTGTGCACCATAAAGAAATAATAATATCTTTGTCCTTCTATGAGTAATCCCCGACCACTCCTTTGTTGGCATGAGTTGCAAAAAACACAAAGTAAAATCAAAATACCAGAAAAAGGAGTTTTTATACAGGACAGTGGAGGACAAAAGTGCATTTGTTTTAACAAAATGCAACAAAATGTAGCAATGTGAACAATAAATTAATAATTTAAACTTGGTGTTTTAATGAGTAATGCCTGACCACACCTTCTTTTGTTTCGATGAGTCACAAAAAAACTAAAAAAAACAAGGGCGTTTTTTTACATGACAGTGCAGGAGAATAGTACATTTCTCTCTAAAATATTGTGCACCATAAAGAAATATTTTTATCTTTGTGTTTTTCGATGAGTAATGCCCGACCACGCCTTCCTTGTTGGGATGAGTTGCAAAAAACACAAAATAAAAAAACAAAATACCAGAAAAAGGAGTTTATATACACGACAGTGGAAGATAATAGTGTGTTTCTTTTTAACAAAATGCAGCAAAATGTAGCAATGTGAACGATAAATCAATATTTTAATCTTGGTGTTTTGATGAGTAATGCCTGACCACGCCTTCTTTGTTGTGATGAGTCACAAAATACTGGGTCTGATGAAGCTTCATGAAGCAGTGTCATTATTTTCAGAGTCCACTAGATGGCGGTCTCTGCACTTTTTATCTTTGTTCTAAACAACCGTTCTAAATAAACAGGATTTTTAAACTGATTTCTGTTTCATGAAGCTTCATCACTACTTTATTCCCTAAATAAAACCCCAAATACCAGTAGAATATAGATGATGAAATATCAAACATTCTTTTCTGTGCATGTTCCAAAATTAAAGACGTATATTAAGAAAATCAAATCAAGGTCATTTAAAAAACAGCAAACTCAAAAGCTTCTCAATCAGTACTAATGTTAGCACTAGCGCCATCTAGAGCTCTTACCTACTAATATAGTTATTTTACGAATGTTTGCAAAAAAAAATCAAAGAAAATCAAAAATACCAAAAGAAAGTTGGGGGTTTTTACACGATAGTCACATAGTAATGTAAACATTAATTAGTATGTTTGATCAGACTTCCCTGTTCTGCTGTGCCACACCCTTTTTGTAGAGATGGGTCGCAAAATACACAAAAGGAACCACAAAAAAGGGAGTTATTTTATATTATAGTGAATAAAAAAGGGAAATTTCTTCCTCTAAAACTTACTGATGTCCACAATAAATAGAATTTTTGATCATAGCTGCATCTGCAGTGCCTGACCACGCCTTCTTTGTTGCAATGGATCGCAAAAAAACACACAAATACCTGAGTTTGCAAGACTAACACTGTTGTTGACAGCAACATATTGACATAGAAAGATAGATTTTTAATCACAAATTAATAACTTTACAGTTGCAAAAATCTCTACCTCGTGGTCAGACATGTTTCCGTTGAGTCCTTCTGCATCCGGGTCGTCCCAGGTGGAGTTGAAGTTGTCGGTGAGAGCGTCCCACACGCTGGGAAAACAAACATCGAAAAAAAAGGAAATGTCGTCAAAGAAGAACGTAAAAAACACTAGTTCTGAGGTCTATTTTAAGCCATTGTCAGAGAACAAGAGATTTTTTTTGTGCGTCGTTGCGACGTCGACTCGGTGTCGAAGAAAGTCAATACATCCGTGGAGGAACAATACACAGATTTAAAAACACAGCTTACTGTTGTCACAGTATTCCTGAGGGTTGGAAAAAATCTGCTGCACTTTGCTGGGACCATCAACTCTTTATGACTGGACACTGGAAGAAAGTGTCTTTTGTTTGGGTCGTGTTATTCCAGGGGTCAAGTCGGGACGCCACAGCGCTCGCAGTGACACTGCCCACACTGGCCGTGACCTCACGCATCACACTGGACAGTGGAACTCACAAAAGACACCATTGTTCACTCCAGCATCGGCGCTTAACTGCACCATGTAAAATAAACTGTATTTTTTAATTTATTGCTAATGCTAATGCTGATGCTAATGTAATTTTTATTTATTAACAAATAAGACAGTTTCGTCTCTTATTGTTTATATAACATTAGAGGGACATGCTTTCCATGTGTTTTACTTTGAAAGGTTTAACACAAAGGTATATTTTAAGATCAATATTTACTTGATTTATCTCAAGGATACTGTATGTAGCAGCATCTATTTTTAAAAGAAAAATACCATGAAAATACATTCAATAAGACAAATAAAATACACTATATTGTGCAAATGTAAAGATAAAATAGCAAAAATAACATATACAATCTTAGAAGATATATATTTTTAAAAATATTAAATATAGGTCAGAAAAAATAAAAACAAATACTAGAAAAAGGTTTTTTTAAACGATAGTGGATGACAATATTACGTTTATTAATAATAATAATAATATATATATTTTTTTTTATTGTTATGAAAAGCTATAAAACATAGTCATACTGTACAAAATAAAAAACATTTTTTTTATTTTTAAGTTAACATGTAACAAACAAGTGTTATACTATTATATATTGTATTAATACACAAATACAGAGGCCTGAAGAAGACCTGAAACAGTAGTTTAATTAAAAATGATATTAATGCGATTAAAAGGAAAGCAGACTAGATTAATCGTAATTAATCGCATAACTTGAGAGCCATAAAAAGAAAGTTATCAACCCCATCATGCATATATTATTAGAGATACAGTGAAATATATGTTACAGTGTGTTCTCTGCCTTCATTTGACAGTAGTTGTATGATATTAATGCGATTAAAAGGCAAAGCAGTCTGTAATTAATTAATCCTAATTAATCGCATAACTCGAGATCCATAAAAAAAATAGTTATCTTCCTCATCATGCACATATTATTAGAGATACAGTGAGATATATGTTACAGTGTGTTCTCCGCCTTCATTCGACAGTAGTTGTATGATATTAATGCGATTAAAAGGCAAAGCAGACTGTCATTAATTAATCGAAATTAATCGCATAATTTGAGAGCCATAAAAAAATAGTTATCTACCTGATCATGCGTATATTATTAGAGATATAGTGAGATATATGTCACAGTGTGTTCTCAGCCTTCATTTGACAGTAGTTGTATGATATTAATACGATTAAAAGGCAAAGCAGTCTGTAATTAATTAATCCTAATTTATCGCATAACTCGAGATCCATAAAAAAAATAGTTATCTTCCTCATCATGCACATATTATTAGAGATACAGTGAGATATATGTTACAGTGTGTTCTCTGCCTTCATTCGACAGTAGTTGTATGATATTAATGCGATTAAAAGGCAAAGCAGACTGTCATTAATTAATCGAAATTAATCGCATAATTTGAGAGCCATAAAAAAATAGTTATCTACCTGATCATGCACATAATATTAGAGATATAGTGAGATATATGTCACAGTGTGTTCTCAGCCTTCATTTGACAGTAGTTGTATGATATTAATGCGATTAAAAGGCAAAGCAGACTGTAATTAATTAATCGCATAACTTGAGATCCATAAAAAAAATAGTTATCTTCCTCATCATGCACATATTATTAGAGATACAGTGAGATATATGTCACAGTGTGTTCTCCGCCTTCATTTGACAGTAGTTGTATGATATTAATGCGATTAAAAGGCAAAGGAGACTGCGATTAATTAATCGTAATTAATCGCATAGCTTGAAAGCCATAAAATATATAGATATACAGTATATATATGTCACAGTGTGTTCATTTGACAGTAGTTGTTTGCATTTTTTTTATTTCTAATCTCTAATATACTCAAGAGGGAGTGCTGACGTTAATGAACACCAGTGCAGGATGTAGCCATTAGCTCATAGGATGTTTTTCAAAATGTATTTTCATCTTTCTCTCTGTGGCTTTGAATATCATCATCTAATAGTTAAATACGAGTTTACACATGGGAACAAGTCGATGATTTCCTCAAGACACGAATAACTTTAGAAAATAAAAAAAACCTTTATAATTTTGCATCTGATGCACAGAGACACTGAAAAAGTCAAACTCTGACTTCATTGATATAATTGATTCAATGTCACCTCAGACCGTGTTGATCTGGTTCAGTGGGATTGGAACTCTGTGTCACAGCGATGTCCTGCTGTGCTCATTGGCTCGCGGCCACTCAGGAGAAATCACTGCGTTTCATATCAGAGTGTTTTTGGGAACGCTCTCGTATCTGTGTTTCTAAGCAGGCATCTGCGTGGATTACACTCAAATGTGCCGACGCTCGTGTTTCAGCCAAACAGCAGATTCTGAGTTGATAGTTTCACTTCGTCGAAAATCCACGGCAGATTTAACAAATCTGGTTTACCTTACAGCACATGGCAAACGACAGCTTTCTGCATATTTCAGGGATTATTACGAGTTTTATTAACGTTTTTGCAAAACTGAAACACATTTTTTTCGCAGCAAAGAACGTATTAATTGTTTTTTCAAGACAGGAAACTGTCTCGTGCCATTTACCCTTTTTCCATTATAAGTACTGGTTGTTGATATTGACAAAATTATTCTCACCCATACAGATGTGTACGGTGGCTGGGAAGTGGAAAACTACGGTGACATGGATTATTTTTTAAAATCTCAAATACTTGTATCTCGTGATAGTCGTTTCTCATGAAATTCAAGTAAAAAAGGGTTATGAAAGTTTGTAAATTTGATTCAATAGCTTGCCAAATGTGTTTCAATAGTTTGTTAATGTGTTATGATAGTTTCTACATTTGTTTAAATAGTTTGTTAATGTGTTATATTAGTTTTTAAATGTGTTATGTTAGTTTGTAAATTTGTTTCAATAATTTGTTAATGTGTTATGATAGTTTGTAAATGTGTTTAAATATTTTGTGAATGTGTTTCAGTAGTTTGTTATTGTGTTATGATAGTTTGTACATTTCTTTAAAAAGTTTGTAAATGTGTTATATTAGTTTGTAAATGTGTTATGTTAGTTTGTAAATGTGTTATATTAGTTTGTAAATGTGTTATATTAGTTTGTAAATGTGTTATATTAGTTTGTAAATGTGTTATGTTAGTTTGTAAATTTGTTTCAATAATTTGTTAATGTGTTATAATAGTTTGTAAATTTGTTTCAATAGTTTGTAAATGTATTTCATTAGTTTTTAAATGTACTTGACAAGTTTGTAAGTAAACTTCATGTGTAAACTTGATAAAATAGTTGATAAACTGAATGTAATAGTTTGTAAATGTGTTTCAATAGTTGTAAATTTGTAACTTGGTAATTTGTTGAAATACTTTGTAAATTCACTTCAGTAGTTTATTGTTTTGTTTAATTAGTCTGTTAATGTATTTCAGTAGTTGGTAAATGTACTTCAATATTTTTTTATTCAATTTGTTTCATTAGTGTGTTATTTTGTTTTAATAATTTTTAAACCATCTCAAATATTTGTAAATTGGTTTCAATGGTTTGTGAATTTGATTCAGTAATTTCTACATTTGTTTTCCACTTAATATAAAACAAAAAATAGAGACTCACTAACCTTTGATTATAATCTTTTAATGTTTTTAGCATTTAGCTTTTTAAGCTAATGTTCCTTACACTAACAAGTTTCCATTAAGTTTCACAATGCATTAAAATTACTTTCCAAACCTAATCTGGAAAATACATAATGTAAAATGTGAAATGGAAATTTTATCTTATAAATAAAATATAAAAAAAAGCTTCAGATATCGCAAACTAGAGACAGAAAAACTTGTATGTTAAGTAAAAATGAAGCATTCATAGTTGCAGACGAAGTAATAATTATGAAAAATTAAACAAAAACAACGTTGTTATACATAAACAAAACATTTTGAAGTTAATCCTTAGTACAAATGGTCATTATACTCTTTCTCCAAGAAGAAGTAAAAATCTGACATCATCTTCTGAGTAAGATTTGCTGATGAGACTATAAACAATTCAGTTGGACCAGCCCACAGACCCTCTGAATAATTCCCGGATCAGCTGATTTCGGGGCAACAGACTGCGAGAGGTGGAGCGGAGTGCAGCTCCAGAGGACGCTAAATAATTCATCCATCGACCCGGGCGAGCAAGACACACTGAGGCGCTTGTTTCAGAATGTTGTGGTCACGGCGAGGAAATATTGTGTCTGCTGTCGTATGTCACATGCCGAGCTACTGTTCTAACCTCAGTCCATGTGTGAGCGTGTACTAGTACTGCGGTGTCAGACCGACATGACCAGGAAAAAACCCTGATCTATGAGAAGAAATACATATTATTAGAGATGTAGAAATTATCGATACAGCGATATATCTTTCAGGATACTGTATCGATATTCAACACCACTTTATCGATTTACTATTTCAAGTATAACTCACATTTGGATTTTTTTATTTTTTTATTTTATGGTATACAGTTAAGTATAAATACTTTAGAATAAACAGCTATTTTTTCTTTTTTTTTTTTTTAAAATCCTTCGACATTCTGGGGATGACTGAGGATGAGAGGATACAGTCGACTCCAGCAGCTTTTTAAAGCTGATGCTTGGACACATTTTTCATGTCGCTTTAATGACCTTTTAAAAAACTAGTTAAGCAAAAAGCTGAATTAGCTAAAAATGTATGTCGCTTAAAATCTTGTACTAACTTGATATATATTTTGTTGTGTTTTTACGTAGATTCACTGTAATTTTAGGCCATTTTTGTCTGACTGTATGAGTCGTCTGAGCAACAAGTCTACACATTGACGTGCTTGTTACTAGAATAACTCCACTTAGCAACCGCTAACTTCAACCACCAATACGCCTGAACGCATGTTTAAGGGCTGTGGTCGAAACCCACGTCATCACCTGATGTATACGTTAAACTACAAAGCCAGAAACCATAACACGGATTAAGAGTTTTGCCTTTTTATCTCTAACATTAACACTGGATGTTACTCTTTGGAAATAAAGTTAGAATTATTATAAATAAATATGAAAGATAAAAGGCAGTGGACACACACATTATCATTAGATACAAGGATCCATCATTGAAGAACCAGATCCAGAAGAACCATGACCAACTGAACTATAGAGTCTGCAGTCCGACACCACCACATGAAGCGAATAGCAGCCAAAGCAGAACACTATGAAGAAAATATTGATACACTTATATATCGCAATTATTCTTTTTGCAATACCATATCGTTATTTATCCGCACTGTACCGATTTAAGAAAAAATAAAAATGAATAAATACATATTAATAGGCAAGCTTCATGAAGCGTTGTCATTATTTTCAGAGTCCACTAGATGGCGGCCTCTGCACTATTTTCCTTTTTTTTGTAACTGTTCTAATGAAACATCACATCATTTTTAAACTGATGGCGCCACCTACTGATCTCTACACAACATGACACTGTTTCATGAAGCTTCATCAGCCCGTCACTAATCAAAAGTGTTTGTGTATATAATTAATAAGAGTATATACAATTAAATTATTTTAACTTTTAATTTTAAACAAACAGCGTTTGTTAATTTTTGTGTTGCAATTAACATTCTGGCCTCTAGGTGGCCAGAGCAGTCATTACTTAAGGAACTATAAAATAATGCAGGATCCCGTCGATGGCTGAGGACGAGAGGATACAGTCGACTCCAGCAGCTTTTTAAAGCTGATGTTTGGACATATTTAGGTTTCAAGACAAATGAAAGCAGTTACGACTTCGTCAAAAGTCTGTAAATTCTGCAACACCAGAGTCAAGTACTTTGACAATACTACAAATATATCCTACTGAATCGCAAAATATAGCAATGTATACCAATCATATGGCAAGATTCTCGCCAATGCGCACCCCTTCTGGTTAATCAGTATAAATACAAAGTGCTGAGAAAGTATGGAAGGACCTTGTTTACTTACTCTTCATCCTGTAGCTGCTCCTCGTCCTCCTGGTTGTGCGTCTGGCTGCGTATGGGCGCCAGCACCTCCGTCTTGGTGTTGTAATTGTGAAAGCAGACGTTCAACTTCTCGTCAAACTCGTTCACCAGGTCCTCCATGGACTTGAAGCTCATCATCTCGGAGAAGTTCTCCAGCTCTGAGAAGTCCTCGCGGGTGATGGAGGCCAGGGGCATGGTGGTGGTGGTGGAGTATGAGGAGTTGTTGAGCGACGGATGGTCCAGGTCGTCCATCCGGCAGGGACGGAGGTCCTCGAATTCCTCATCCAGGCAGACAAGGGGGGCTTCCATTGTGTCCCCTTTGATGACCCGGTTCCTGCACAAGAAGGAGTCAAGAATTGAAATATCGCAAATCCTGCAAGATCCTGATGGTGACTGAGGACGAGAGGATACAGTTGATTCCAGCTACTTTTAAAGCTGATGTTTGGACATATTTTGGTTTCAAAATAAATTAAAGTAGTTACGACTTCGTCAAGAGTCATGTGGTCTGTAAATTCTGCAACACCAGAGTAAAGTACTCGACAATACTACAAATATATCCTTGTTACTACAGTATCCTTGCCCCTATATTGTGATACTTAGCGCCAGAATCTTACCAATACACACCCCCACTCATGAATAGACAATATGTATTCGTCTTTCTTATCAGGTGGCACTTCAGGCGAGGCAAAGAATTGGAACATGTCACCTCACGGCACCATCTGCTTGAAAGACTAATGGGCCCAAAAGGATTTGTGGTAAATTACAATGGCACCACTTCATGTGGAAACCACACCGTGTCGTCTAGACACTCAAGAGATAAAGGAGGATGTTCCAGAAGGGGACCAGGTCCCAAGGGTGGGCGGGAACAGAACCAGTTAACTGTACTGTTCAACCACAGTTAATTAAGCCCCCCTGCTGGGACACACCAGATGAGACCGTCAACTTTCTGGAAGGCGACGAGTAAAAAATGAGGCTAATTGAAGAATCCTGAGCGATGTCGGCAAAATATGTCATTCGTCGCACGACCTTGAATCCATTTTTAATGGGGTTCTCTATGTAAGTATATAAATGGCATCGGAATATTGAACGTTTAAATTTCACGTGTCGAAAACTGGACGACGTCGAAAGAGTACCGAGCTACTTGATAGAACTTTCAGCCAATCATGTGACGCGCTGGCGATCACGTGACATCATAGGACCACTGGTCAATTTCATGGAAATGATTTTGAGGACTTTTTTGAGGTAACTGAGAATATTAAAAAACAAACATTTTTACTGATGCTCTTGATTTTACCATGATATCAAAATTTAGTTTTGCTTTATTCATAAAGCTAAAGTTATTTTAACACTCACTTTAAAGATATCCACTCTACATCATGTAACAAAAACTTCCAATTAAGTAGTATCAGGGATTAAAAAGGAGGAAAATCATGACAAGGTTTTATAATATACTTTAAAAGTTATCAAAAATGGAGGTGGATCCTGAAAAAACAGTAAGATTTAATTTATTTGCATGTAATGGTAGTTTTACAATTTGGTGTGGAGCGAGTGCTCGACTGGATTAGTCCGATGAGATGCACTTTTAAAACAACATTTTTAGTTTAAATGTAAGAGGCTACAAATTCTAAAATATTGAATATTAAAAGTGAGTTAAAAAATATATAAATATTCAATTTTTTATTCAATTATTAAAAAATAATAAAATATTTTAACATAGACATTATTTGATTTAATTATTTAATATAATTAATTTAATCCTTAAAAAAAATGTCATTCAAAAACTGGTGTACTATAGATGTAATATTCAACTTCTTGACTCTGATGGCACTGATGTACTTCCATAGTTGTCAGAGTTTTATCAAACTATATACAGATAAAGAATAATAATACAAGATTTGTATCAGTAATTGTATTGATAATTCCAGATACTGTACTTTAACATGTGAAAAAAGCAAGTTAAAGAAGTAAGTAAGTAATACTTATTTGTAAAGAGCCTTAGTAGACCAGGGTCACAAAGAGCTTTAACAATCAAAAACAATACATAGTTAAAATATATACTTAAAAGGCCAAGACACATAAGACAAACACAGGAGTCCCAGAAAATCAGGGAAAATCATAAATAATGAATAATAAGTGTCTTAAGATACGATACATTCCCTTTAAATCAATGAAATGTAAATCTTTTAACATGTGAGTAGGTCGCCTTCTCTCCGAGCATTAAGATATCAAACGTTACCCTATTTGGGATGAAGCGTATTTATCTCAAGATCTCTTCTACCCGCGGCCGTAATTCTCTGGATTTAAGCTGATCTGGGGTCAGGCCGTCTGACGCAGTGTAATTACAGTGGCGAAGCCGGAATATCATCCGATGTGCTTTGCTGGACCGAGGTCCGGGTGTAAGTGAGGAGAGAGTCCATTTAGCTCCAGGAAGCCTCTTCCTGCCCATAACAGCAGTCAGCAAAGTGCAGCTACAACAACAGCCTTAATGTTGTTACGCACCAGCGGAGACTCTGGTGCTGCTCCCCACATTATTGAGGTGATGGAGTCGACATTACAGACACACATTACTCCAGGAAGGTAGAATAAATCAGGGATTCATTTGGAAGCACAAAATGTATAATTTATTTTTTATTGATTATAACTGTCTGAAAGTTTTAGAACATTTTGAAAAGAAAAGTCATTTTAGCCAGTGAGACGCTTGTTTTAGTCAAGTTAATACAAAAAATAAACTGTAAACCAGCAAAAATAAGAGGAAGAAAAACTCAATCTGATACTATCTTGATGCATAAAAAACAGTCTACAGTTCTTGCTGATTCAACATTATAGTGATGTATTTTTATGCAGTTAAGGTCAGGAATAAATCGTGTTTCTTTTTCAGTAAATCCTTCGTTGTCTCCTGTGTGTCAGAGTACATGGTATTATTTCAAGTGTTATTAAGAATGTGAGATATGCATCTACAAAATAAACTTGAAAAAAAAAATGGACAGTTTGTAGTTTTTTTCAATGTCGTTTCGGCTCCTCGGAATAGTTTATTTGCATTATAAATAATTATTTTCTCGTTCATTTTACTTCCTATACGTTTGTTTATGCAGTTTTTGTTTCTAGTTCCTTAATACTCTCTTAATACTTCAACTTAAACTGAACCAGGGTTGCCAAGACAACGCTATATAGCAAAGATTAAAGTTAGAATACTATGTAAAGCGTTTTATACACGAGTGACAAAAAAATCAAACCAATCGTTACAGAAGATATTTTGAAAAATACAACCGAATGTTACATAGTGTTGCTTTAATGTTGCTCGATGAGTTAAAGACTAAACTATACAGCACTAGATAAACTAAATGGATAATTTTCCAGACATACTCTGTTGTAAGCAAACATTTTTGCTCTTATATACGTCCTTTGTTGGTCATTACAGACATTACTAGTTAATACCAGAGTAAGACTTTGATAAAAAATAAATGTATTAATTGTCACAAGAGACTCCAAACAAAGTCAACTCTTAGTTTGTAGATTCAAAAACACCTTGTAATATTCACAGATTAAAAAAAGTAACTGTTTCTGTACACAACAGCGAACATCTGCAGTGAGTAAGTTGCTGACGTGTTGCAATCCGTTCGTCTACGAAGCCGTTTTTCTCTGAGTTGTAAAAGTTAATTGGAAATACCTTTTAAATTCTGACTCATCAACCCCTGAGCAAATCCGATTGGCTCAAGTTCACGTTTTAAAAATGGCTGCCAAGTACTTCAGCAACCTTTATGTGTCATGGAAGTAAGTAGAGGAGAATCTGAAAACCTCGCTCGAGTATTTGCTGTCGAAACGAAAGGAACAATGACTTTGCTGTATTCGTCAGTTTCTCTGTGTCTGGTCTGACTCGGCTTTTAATGCTTTTATAGCTTTAAAAAAGCTCATTTAATTCACTTTAGAAAAACACATGTGGTTGTAACATGATTTGGAGCCTCATACCTGGATCTATGTCGTAGGAGCAGGAAAGTGTTGAATAGACCATTATTTGGCTATTTATAGCGACCCTGTTCATCCCCCCTACGAAGTGACAACTTGGTACGATCCAGAGAGAAGTCATTTCATCATAATAGGAACCAAAATAATAATAATTATATCAACGAATTATGTTTTGAACATTAATGATTGTTTTCTTATTTGTATTTAAATGATTATTTTCACTATTGAATATGTGACTCTAAGAAACAAAGATTGTAGAACCTCTTTTTTAACCGATAAAACCTTTATTAAAATGGTAAACATAATTATTAAGATAAAGTAATATGCACAGTCATGGGGGAGCATGACTCGGGTTCAGTGACCACATCACTGTCCATGCAGATCAAAGTCTGTTTTTAATTTAAAATGACTTAAAGTTTGAAATAATCCCCAAAAATCGAAACATTATTACGTTAAAAATGTTTATCCTTTGCCTCATAACATCCTTAAACGGTGTCTGAGAAACGACATTAAAGTTCTATTTTGATTTCTCTAGATAAGTAGACGATAACATTATATTTAACTATTATCCAAACAACAGAATCTCAACATTGTTAAATAAAATCACTTTCCTCAATTACGTCAAACATGTCCAAGTAACACAATTATAATTATTTTAATTATTTACTAAGTCTTCAGGAAAGTAGATGATGACATTTTAGATGTATGGATAAATAAGATAAACATTAATATAATAAAATTTGTGATAATTTGATCTGATTTTTCTGTCAATACTATAACACCAGGCGTGGTCCTGATGCCTTAATTTACACCCACACAAATACATATATATTTTCGTTATAAAACTCTATAATAGAGAATAAAATCGAATTTTTAAGGACACGTGACACTAATAAACAGGAATTATTATCTTCTTCATCTCTGTTTTTGTTATCCTTCACCAAACACTCCAATCGAATTCTTCTATTGGAGTTTCATTGAAAGTCTCTATATAGTTATTAACATTAATAATGTCTGTTCCTTATCTTATCTTAACCCTGATCTCTCAAGGATCGACATTAATCTACTTTTATTTTCATCCATCCATCACATGGGCCACATAACATGTATGTGGCGGGACAGATTTGGCCCCTGGGCCTTGAATTAAAATTAAATTGAAAAAATAAAAATGTGTTTTTCTTGAGCACCGTTTTGCTCTATTACCGACTTTAATAGACTCAGGTGCGAAGCCTCGTTCAGGTGAGGTCGAGAAAATCAATTTAGCTGAAGAGTCAAAGTGTAGAAATCATGGAGAATATGTCACGTGAGGTACGAGCAGGTTGTGGTTTCGAAAATAAGCCTGGAATGTTTCATCTTCCGATGTCTAGGTGAGGTTTTCTGTAAATCTGCGATAACTGAGACAAATCTATAACCGTCTGTGGCGGAAAAAAAAAATCAAGCAAAAGCATCAGCTCAGAAACAAGAGGGAGTGGGGGAGGGATAGCGGAAGGAGAGATGGAGGGAGCCATGGTTACCAGGCAGGGATGGAGGAAAAAAAGGTGATGCACGGCGACGGTCAAAAGAAACACAAATGGAGGCGGATCAGATCATCACCTGCAGTCGATGTCCTTCTAAGCCCTCCTTGGGTGAGAGTCGGCTGGAGCGAGCGGCGGCCACATCCACTGAGAGGAGGTGAAGATGACGGAGGGAATGATGGAAAAAGGTTTGGTCCTCTGTAGCCTTCCCTACGACACTTCGCTGTCCTCCCACAGCCCGTTGTTTTCCCGATCAATATTCCGCCAGCTCACACCGAGGCTGCACTCACAGCCGGAGCTCTGACGACATCAGCACCCCCTCCCCTACCTTTCTTTTCTCTCCTCTCTTTGTCCCGGCCTCCTCCCTCGCTCTCTCTCTCTCTCTCTCTCTCTCTCGCTCACGCCTTAATTCCCAAATATTCATGAGGAGAGAAGGATGAGAAGACGTTGGAGGAGGGGCTGGAGCAGAAGGAAGGAGGTTCCTCCGTCATGATGTGTCAACCTTGGCTCTGGAATCTAATACAAATATGTTTAGTTCTCTGACGTACATCGTGAACATAATTTTAATTCATGTAGAAGTTAATACATTTAGTCTCAGCTCTTATATTATGATGATGATTGATGTGTAGGTTTTTTTTCATTCAAATGACAATTTGTTAAATTCTATTCTATTATTTTTTATTGTGATATGTTTAAAGTAAGTAAGTTAGTAAGTAAGTTATTTATATTTATATAGCGCTTTTCCAAACCAGGGTCACAAAGCATTTAAACAATAAAAAAAAATATATATATACGCTTAAAAGATCAAGATAACACCGAGAAAAACACAAGGGCCCCAGAAAATCAGGGAAAATATGTTTCTTAAAGGAGTCACTAGACTCCATCAAGCGAAAAGAGAGGAAAAGATTTTCAAATTCCCTTTGTTATAAATATATATATATTTATAATTTATTATGATTGTCAAAAGTATCTAAACTCCCAAAAAGGCATTGATACCAAAAATGTTAAAAGTATCTATACCATCTAACTGTTAATGTTTATTTTATTTATATTACTTTTTGCACTACCTTACACTTGAATCTTGTTGTCATAGTTACAAGTTATTTTATATATTCATTGCGTGTTAATTGTTACATGTTACAGAGGTTTGCATTTTTTCTTGTTGATAGAAGTTTACATTTTGGGATTTTCTTTTTTTTAATCCTTGAGGTACCGAAAAATTGGTGTCGAGTATCATATAATATACATATATATATATATATCTTTAGTTTCAGTATCGAATTAAACATTTTAGTATCGTGAAAATCTAATTTACAGTATATAAATACATGTACACATGTCATCATCCTAAATCAATAAAAATAATTGAATTAATTAAACTAACTCCTGTGTTGTTCTCAGTATTATCTTGATCTTTAAAGTATGTACTTTTTTGAGTATTGTTTTGATTGTTTAAGCGCTTTGTGACCCTGGTCTGGAAAAGCGCTATATAAATAAATATTACTTACTTACTTAGTAATGATTTTTTTTAAGTTAATTATTAATTAAAATTATTTTGTATTCAATGTTTTGTTTTGTTTTTTATGGTAGTCATAATTATTATTTCTCTATATCATTGTTATTTTACTCTATCACCGTTATTTTTATCAACATTTTCCTTTACTTTTACTGTATTTTACTAAAGAAGTTTGTTCGATTTGGTGTGAAAAAATGGAATATCACTGTGAAAATGATCGTATTATTATCAATATTTGTAAAGAGAAAAAGAAAAATCACATCAACCTTATTGGTCCTGGATAAATGTAGAAGGTACAAGAAGTTACTTGACTTTGGTAGCGTTCCATTAGGATTCAGAAAGATCACTTGTCACTTGTTTGGCTTGTCACTGCTCTTGCTGCCTAGTTTAAGGTAAAAAAAAAAGGGACTTTTTAATTGTATTACATTTTTTTTGTTTGACTGTTGCTCCTAAGCTTTGGAACAATCTTCCTCTCTCTTTGCGCTTGATGGAGTCTACTGACTCCTTTAAGAAACATCTTAAGACGTTTCTATTTGTTCAGGCTTTTCCTTGAATTTCTGGAACTCCTGTGTTGTTCTCAGTATTATCTTGATCTTTAAAGTATATACTTTTTTGAGTATTGTTTTGATTGTTTAAGCGCTTTGTGACCCTGGTCTCGAAAAGCGCTATATAAATAAATATTACTTACTTACTTACAAGATCACCTTGGTAGAGGTATGCCCTGTCTCTGTGCTCCTTTAGTTAATTTGAGAGGTTAATTCATTTATGTTAAAGATTAAAAATGACTTCTTCAATCTTCCTTTTTTTTTGTGTCCAGTAACCGGTCATCACATGGTGCTGCACATGCATCTCAAGTGACCTTCTCGCACGGCTGGTCCAACAAGCAGAAGAATGGTCCGTGTGACCTTTTCAGGATGATAAAGAACCGAAACCCACTCCGTCAATGTTCATCCATCAGAGTAAATGATGTGTATTTTTGGACATCGTGATCAATCTTATAAACAACACATTTAAACAAAAACATCAGAAGCAGGTAGATTTAATTTTGACCCAAATGGAAATATGTCTGTAAAGTCTCCAAAATTACATTTGGGTTTACAAAATCTGCAATAATCCACGTTCAATCCGTGCCAGCCGTGTTTAAAGCCTCTGCTGCACAAGCATAAACACAAACACACACATGTTGTCGCCCACGGCGGCGGATACATGTCGGCGGATTAAACTTTTCACGGCTCGATGGTTTTAGAGAGAATCGACCAAACGAGGGGGTCGGAGTGGGTTTCGCCGATCGGTCGTCGCTGTCGGACAAACTTTAGAATTTTGTCCGATGATCCCATTTGGCGTCTGGGTTTGCTCGGCTTTTAGACATCGGAGGAGATGCGAGATGAGAAGGAAGATAAAGTGTATCGATTAAATGTGTCTTCTAACACGATCCAGCAGGAGGAAGAGATTGTTTTATAAGTTTTGTAAGTCCAGTATTTTTTAAGCACTAACACCATTCTTTTTTTTTTAATTCATCATTATGTCTAGTCGGTCCTTTGTAAGATTGTTAAAGCAGCAAAATGTAAAATTAAAAAGATTGTATCTGGATCCCCCTAGTGTCAGAACAGTGCAACTACAATCTCATAGAACCTCTTTTGCCACATACTGCATGTTCACTGGTTTACCAAACCAAAGAAAGGCTCTAGTTTATGGTGGGAATTAGATGTTTAAGAAACTTAAGATATATTTAAACATAGTTCTTTCATAGTTTGTTTTTGAAAAGAAAAGGGTGAATACATTTTTTTTAAATTTACAATTTACAAGCAAATATTCACAGCATTTGTTCATGTTTGTGTTGCATGATGGCCTCAATCATTACATCCTACACAGCTAAAGGAACAGTGAAATCCTGTGAGATCTTGACTGAGGACAAGAGGATACAGTCGACTCCAGCAGCTTTTAAAGCTGATGTTTGGACATATTTTGGTTTCAAAACAAATGAAAGCAGTTACAAATTCAACAAGAGTCATGTGGTCTGTAAATACTGCAATACCAGAGTCAAGTACTCGACAAATTCGACTATATATCCTTGTTACTACAGTATCGCAATATACCACTAAGATTTGTATCCCTACATTTTTTTTGAATACAAACCCCTACTAAGAAAAGAAATATGAAAAAAAAAAACTAAAATATGTTATGTAGTAAGTAAGTAAGTCATATTTCTATAGAACTTTTCCAGACCAGGGTCACAAAGCGCTTAAACAATCAAAACAATACCCAATAAAATATATACTTAAAAGGTCAAGACAACACCAACACAGTAGACTCAGTGAATCAAGTTTTTCCCTTTTTATTCATCGTTTTTAAAGTATTTTTCAGAAGACTGATGAATGAGAGAAATCCTTAATGTTCAAAAAGAAAAAAACATTCCTAAGAGCAGGAAAAGAAAGAGAGAATTCATACTAGAGGCCTCCCATCACTACGGCAACATTGTTCACACTGCACACCGGTAACCATGGAAATCCATCTAAAGATTTACTGCTCAGTGTACTGCGCTCCTGTTTGGACATTATTTTGGGTGAACTGTGTAGTGTTTTGTTATTCAATTGACTTCCTAGAATCTTTTAAATAGGGTTTTGTACTAGTTTTGTATATAGAATTCAGGACATCTCTGTCCTTAACCCCTGGCTCTTTAAAAGAGTGAGATGCCTTGTAATACCATGACCTACTTGTCAATACACATGCGGACTCTGGTAGTATTTAAATTATAATAAATTAATAATTATAATATATTATTTATTATCTGATAATGAAGCCTAATAATGACGTGTCTTAACTTAAAATAAATGTATGTTAAAACCTATATTTGCATGACTAGATGATATTGTATATCAATATTAATAAATCTTAGTCAATATAGAATGATTTTATTTACGTTTTTTTCAAATCAAAATACTCGCCAGAGCGTTTCTTAAGCAGAAAATGTATCTTTTACTGACATCTAGTGGTTATTTTGGTAAGTTACCAATGTTTGTCCGGCACGAATAAGTAAATAAGTAAGTAAGTAATAGTCATTTGTAAAACTCCTTTCTAGACCAGGGTCACAAAGCGCTTTAACAATCAAAAACAATACACATTTAAAATATATGCTTTAAAAGGTCAAGACAAGTAAGACAAACAGAGGAGTCTCTGAAAATCAGGGAAAAGCACTAAAAAGAATGTCTTAAGATGTTTCTTGAATATAGCCGGTGTTTAATCATAAAACTGATAATGTGCAACTTATAATATATATACAGTATATGCATTACACATTTAATCGCAAATACTTATAACAAATAATATAATTTATTAATTTATTAAATGTATTAATTTTTAACATCAGTGGCAGGTGATGTCAACCCCCAAAACACAAACCTTTTCCCTTTTCCTGCAATATATAAATGTGTGTTTAAATCAGTAAAAAAAAAACCTCTCTTTTACTGACATCTAGTGGTTATTATGGTAAGTTATCAAAGTGTATTCTGCAAGAATAAGGCCAGTTTTAAATGATTAAACTAATAATGTGCAACAGATAATACACAGTAACCGCTATTAATAATAATAATTTATATATTTCTTTATACATATACAGTATATACTTGATAACATAATTTAAAAAAAAATGTTAACTGTATTTTAAAACGCATTGCACGCATTGATAGTTTAAAGTATACCCTTTGAAATATATGTAATTCATAATTAATCTATATGATTAAAAAATGCTGCTAGAATTGACAAGTCTTTAAAAAAACAATAATACAAGGAAAACGACGACAGTTTTGAGGATCTTCTCGCGAGATTTTAAGGTTGCCTAGCAACCCACGCTAACACTGCATCCTGCCTTTGAGACGTGTTTACCTGCGTGTTTGTTTCACCAAAATGAAAGTAAGTTTTCCAATTTAATATTTTTTTATTGTATTTTAGAACACTCTAAGATGTTATTTTACGTTGTTTGGCGAGTGAAACTTGCATTATAATAGCATGTTTTGAGTCGTTAGCAATGTTAGCTGCTAGTATTTTATATATATATATATATATTTTTTTTAGAGTTTTACTAACTTCTTCACAGGAGCCATCTTCAGAGGACATGTCGGAGTCCATGGAGGAGTTCCAGTTCGTGCTCAGCGAGCTGCTGGTGGACCAGAACATGGAGCAGATCGGCGCCGAGTACGAGAAGCTGCTGAACGCGCTGCGGAAGTCTCGCGAGAACGAGCGGCGGCTGATGTCCAAGTGCCGAGAGTTGAACGCTGAGCTCGTGTCTTCTTCCACCAAAGTGTCCGCGGCCTTAAAGATGTCCTCGGAGGACGAGACCACCATTAATTTACTTAAAACGGTATTTAATAAACAGTATTCATTTTCATTTCATTACTTGTTAAATCGATGCTCCAGGGATTAAATTAAAAAAAAAAAATCATTATAAATATTTTAAAAATCATTTATAAGATTCTGTATATACACCTTTAACATATTTTCCCTAAAAAAATAGACTTTTATTATGTATTTGAAAACAATAACACTAAACTGTTGTTTTTTTTTATTATTAAAAAGTGTTTTTTATTACATCTGTCTAATGTCCACGTGTTAAATGGACCTGTCACTCAACAGGAGCTGGATAAA
Organism: Callionymus lyra; assembly: GCF_982586985.1. NCBI lineage: Eukaryota > Metazoa > Chordata > Actinopteri > Syngnathiformes > Callionymidae > Callionymus > Callionymus lyra. The sequence continues at coordinate 11,129,090 of NC_141831.1, forward strand.
GCCTGGAAAATGATTGACACATATACATACATGTACACATAGCATCATCGTAAATCAATTGAAAATAATTAAATTGATTAAACTAGTGATGATTTTTTGAAGATAATTATTAATTTAAAAAAATTGTATAATATGTTTTTTGTTGTTCTTTTATGGTAGTCATAATTATTATTTCTCTATATCATTGTTATTTTACTCTATCAGCGTTATTTTTATCAACATTTTTTCCTTAATTTTTATTGTATTTTACTATAGAAGTTTGTTCGATTTGGGGGGAAAAAATGGAATATCACTGTGACAATGATCGTATTATTATCAATATTTGTAAAGAATATTATCTGTAAATGTAGAAGTTACTTAACTTTGGTAGCATTCCATCAGATTCAGAAAGATCACTTGTTTGTCTTGTCACTTTATTCCCTTAAAAGTATTTTTTATTGCATCTGTCTAATTCCACGTTTTAAATGGACCTGTCACTCAACAGGAGCTGGATAAAGCCTGGAAAATGATTGACAGCGCTCATGATACGGAGAAGAAGGACAGAGAGACCGTCCGAAGCTTGAAGGAGGAGATAGCTGAGCTGATGAAACGAGCGGAGGAGAAGAGTAGTCGAGTTGTGGATGAAGAGAAGAAGTAAGACTGGACTTAAAAAAAAAGAAAAAAGTTTCACTTATTCAGATATGTTAACATCTTATAGCAGTTTGGTTATTGTCATTTAAATGATCAATATTATTTATTTACAACGATTTATTTATTAGTTTGTCAAGCATTTAAATGAAAGAACCTCAGAGGATGTTAAATATATCAAATACATCACTTTTTCTCCTTTAAACCGAACCTTTTGTTGTTATTTGCTGAAACTGATCAAGAACCTTTCTCTTTTTTACATTATTCTTGAATATACATGCATATAAATCTAACAAATCATATGTATATGTTGTCTTTATCATTTAATCAAAACCATTTTGATTCATTTTTAATTGAATTGAATTGTCAATTGAAACAATTTTCAACTGTAATCCAACAATTTTCAACTGACATCAAACAATTTTCGACTGTAATTTAACCTTTTTTTAAACTATAATCAAGCAATTTCAACTATAATCTAACAATTCTTAACTGAAATCAAACCATTTTCAACTATGATCGAACATTTTTAACTGAAATCAAACCATTTTCAACTATAATCGAACATTTTTTAACTGAAATCAAACCATTTTCAACTATAATCAAACAATTTTCAACTGTAATTAAACAATTTTAAACTATAATCGAACATTTTTAACTGAAATCAAACCATTTTCAACTATAATCGAACATTTTTTAACTGAAATCAAACCGTTTTCAACTATAATCAAACAATTTTCAACTGTAATTAAACAATTTTCAACTAAAATTAAACAATCTTCAACTATAATCAAACAATTTTAAACTATAATCGAACATTTTTAACTGAAATCAAACCGTTTTCAACTATAATCAAACATTTTTTAACGGAAATCAAACCATTTTCAACTATAATCAAACAATTTTCAACTGTAATTAAACAATTTTCAACTAAAATTAAACAATCTTCAACTATAATCAAACAATTTTAAACTATAATCGAACATTTTTAACTGAAATCAAACCATCTTCGACTATAATCGAACATTTTTTAACTGAAATCAAACCATTTTCAACTATAATCAAACATTTTTTAACGGAAATCAAACCATTTTCAACTATAATCAAACAATTTTCAACTATAATTAAACAATTTTCAACTAAAATTAAACAATCTTCAACTATAATCAAACAATTTTAAACTATAATCGAATTTTTCTTAACTGTAATAAAACAATTTTCAACTGTAATGAAATAATTTTTAACTGCAATCAAACAATTTTTAAATGTAATGAAATAATCAAAACTCTTGATTCATTACATGAATTTACGGTCAATTTTCTCTAACTCTCAGACACACAGGAATATTAGAAAAAAGTATATTTTCTCTCGTCTTCTACGGCCATTTTTTTAACCAATATATACAAGTTTGTAGGTGCTTTGAGCTGCTGTCGACAAATTAGGCGAGTGTTTTTTAGTCATGTGATGTCATAGAGAAGAAAGTTGATGCAACTAAAAATGCAAACTCATTTGTAGTCGGTAAACGTTAAACTATTTTTCAGCGATTTACTCAAGACTAACCAGGAGTTGACCGCTGAGAGGGACCAGCTGAGGCTGGCGTCGGAGGATCTTCGGCAAAAGCTCGAGGTCGCCACGGCGAACCTGCAGAAGGTGGAGGCGCAGAGGGAGAGCGCCTCGGAGAAGGTGCTGCAGGTCAGTCACCTTAAGATCATCGTCGTTCCTGAATGATGAACCAGGGATCTCAGCTCCAGCAGGAGCTCCAGGTGCAGCAGAACGAGATCTCCAGGGAGATGAGGTTGAAGGAGAACCTGGACAAGGAGGTGAAACAGCTGCAGGGAGATGTGGAGGTGAAGAACAGTCAGATGAAAGCTCTGATGCTGCAGAGTCAGAAGGCCAAAGAGGAGCAGGTCACGGTGGAGCAGCAGCTGAAGGAACTCAAGGTAAATCCGTCGGTTATGATTAAATCAGTTTTTTTAAAGATGAGTTAAAATCCATGGTAGGTTCTGCATGAAAAAGCCACGAAGGATGTGGAGCTACAGCAGGCACGGATCGTGAAGCTGCAGCAGGAGAGCGAGCAGCTCGTGTCCATCAAAGAAAACCTCTCACTGGAAAACCAGCAGATCACTAAAGAATTAAAGGTGAAAACCAAAAAAAGCTCCTCACGGACTTTAAAGAAACAACAAGATCTTCTCACCCTCAGATCAGAGAGGAGGAGGTCAGTCAGATGCGCCAGGAGATCCTCAAACAAACCAGGATGAGGGAGACCATCCAGAAGAAGCTGAATCAGATGGAGGAGCAGAAAGCAGACGTGGACGTTCAGAGGGAGACGCAGAAGGCTCAGATCGCTGGTCTGGAGAAAGGTAGAGGAACATTTGTTTTCATTCTCCTCAGAAAAAGGCCTACATTAGCTTCGCTTTAATGCCTTTTCTCCGTCACCAGATCTGGAATCTGCTCAGAAGCAAGTTGATGCCGACAAGAAAGCCTTCGAGGAGCTCATCAGAGAGAGAGACCTCTTGAACAAGGTCGGTGTGTCAAGCTACAAGTTACAAATTCTAAATCTGTCCCGATAAGTCGTTTTCTCTGGCCATGATGTTTGGCTCAAAATCAAAGTAGTTCCTGTTGATATTGTGATCTTTAAAGATATTATTATTATATGCTTACAGTGTAACTTACATTTAACAATTTTCAACTGTAATCAAACAATTTTCAACTTTAATCAAATAATTTTCAACAGATATCAAACATTTTTAACTATAATCAAACAATGTTCATCTGAAATTAAAAAATATTCAACTGTAACCATTTTTTAACTGAAATCAAACAATTTTCAACTGTAATCAAAACATGTTCAACTGTAATTAAACAATTTTCAAATGTAGGCAAAAAATCAAATGAAATCAAACAATTTTCAACTGTAATCATACATTCTTTTAAACTATAATCGAACAATCTTCAACTATAATCAAAGATTTTTTAACTGAAATCAAACAATTTTCCCACTATCATTAAACAATGTTCAACTGCAATACATTTTTTTTTTAAATGTAATTCAAAAACCTAATGAAATCAAACAATTTTCAACTGAAATCAAACAATTTTCAACTAAAATCAAACAATTTTCAACTATAATCAAACAATTTTCAACTGAAATCAAACAATTTTCAACTATAATCAAACAAATTTTCAACTATAATCAAACACATTTTCAACTATAATCAAACAAATTTTCAACTATAATCAAACAATTTTCAACTATAATCAAACAATTTTCAACTATAATCAAACAATTTTCAACTGTAATCAAACAATTTTCAACTGTAATCAAACAATTTTCAACTATAATCAAACAATTTTCAACTATAATAAAACAATTTTCAACTATAATCAAACAATTTTCAACTGTAATCAAACAATTTTCAACTATAATCAAACAATTTTCGACTGAAATCAAACAATTTTCAACTATAATCAATCCATTGTACAAAGATTTAAAAAAGAGAAAAAATGATGTTTGAAGAATCTTGTGTATTGATTGATGAACAAAGAATAAAGGAATAGACTTAAAATCTAAGATGGGTCAATTGTGACTGAGTTGAACATCCCTGATCCAAAACAACAACCTACGATAAGATATTTCTTTCAGAAAATGGTTTATAAAGAGTAAAGAGTGGTAATAAAACATCTTCTTGTCGCTCTAGAACATCATCAAGGCGGTGCAGTCGACGGAAAAGCAGCAGAGCCTGGTCAAGACCCTGGAGCAGGACAAGAAAGCCTTGGAGCACGAGGTCAGCTGCTACCATCAGGAGAACAACAAGCAGCGCAAGATCATCCAGCAGCTGGAGAAAGAGCGCGATCGCTACATCAACGAGAGCAGCAGCCTCATGCAGAAGGTAGGTCCACACTCGCCTCCAAATCTCTTTTAAGATACTTCTTAGATGGTCACATGACCTCCTCGGCAGAGGTTCATAGGTTTGAAGAAATGTTCTTGTTTTCCAGGTGCAACAAAGAGTCAGTGACCTGGAGCTGAAAGAGACAGAGTTGTTCGACTGGAGGAAGAAGGTCACAGAGGCCGAGAGCAAACTCAAGAAGCAAGAGAACCTGCTGGAGTCCATCGTCTCCGAGAGGAACCTCTACAGCAAGAACCTCATCGAGGCTCAGGTGGGTTGTGGCCGGGGTCGTGTTTCTCTCGGATAAGGAAGTTGATCGGCTTCTTCTCTTGATCTTTTAGGCTGATATCGCAGAGTTGAAGAGGAAGTTGGCGACCATGAACAACCAAGTCACGGGTCTGAGGGACCAGATTGGTGTGAAGGACCTGGAAATTTCCAAAGACCAGCAGGAGCAGGAGCGCTTGGAGAAGGAAATCGAGGCCCTTAAGGTCTGTTTGTTTTAACATTGACAGTTTAGAAATATTGTTTTCAGTATCACGTCACGATCAAGAGGTATTTTGTAATCAGGCAGAGATGCAGGCGACTAAAGTGCAGCTTCAGGAGACGAAGCAACGAGTCGACAAACAAAAGGTAGAAAAACAAAACCTGCAGAAGGTGGTGGCCGATGGAGACGCAGAGCAGGTTCGACTCAAGAAGCAACTGGAGCAGGTAGTAAAGATATTTATACTTGTATTTAAAGCTTCTCCCAAACCCCAAACTTCTAACCCTTACCTTGGCCGACCCCCCTAACCCTAACCCTAACCCTTACTCTTACTCTTACCCTAACCATAACCATAACCATAACCCTAAACCTTACCCTTGCCTTTACCTAACCTTAACCCTTACCCTAACCATTACCGTTACCCTAACCCTTACCACGGCCTTAACCCTAACCCCTAACCCTTACCCTACTCTCATAACCCTTGCCCTTAAATTACTCTCACCCTAAACATAACCTTAACCATTACCAATACTCTAACCCTTACCATGGCCTTAACCCATAATCCCTAACCCTTACCCTTCTCCCATAACCCTTACCCTTAAAGTACTCTTACACTTAACCTAACCCTAACCATTATCCTAACTCTTTGCACGGCCTTAACCCTAATCTTTACGCCAACCCTAACCCTTACTCCAACCCTTGATTTACCCTAACCCTTACCAAAACTCCCTAACCCTAAACCTTACCCTTGCCTTAACCCTAATCCCTAACCTTTACCCCTAACCCCAACCCTAACCTTACCCTTGCCTTAACCCTAACCATTAATCTTGCATCTACCCTAGCCCTTGCCATTACCCTGATCCTTACCCTTGCCTTAACCCTATCCTTTACCCTAATCCTTACCCTTACTCTAACCTGCCTTAACTCTAATCCCTAAACCTAACCCAACCGAATCAAGTATGCACATGGTTTAGGTCAAAGATTTCCATCTTCTTAAATTTGTCTCTTCAGACGTAAATACTGTATTTTAAAAAGCCGTTGTCAACGTGTCCAGGTGGTCAGCGAGCGCGAGAGTCTGAGTCTGCAGCTGCTGCGGAGAAATGAGGAGCGAGCGCTTCTCTTCGAGAAGATCAAGATCCAGACGTCCATCCTGAGCAAAGGCAGCTTCCATTACAACCAGCGGATGGAAGACATTCGCCTCCTCAAGCTGGAGATCAACAAGCTGAAGCGCAAGAAGAACATCCTGGACAAGAACCTGCCGAACACCGACGACCTGAGGTGGAGTGAAGCCGTAGATCACCGTGTTACTTTATAGGCTACGGCTGTAGTGATTTGCTGGTGAAGCTTCATGAAACAGTGTCATGTTGTTTAGAGGTCAGTAGGTGGCGCCATCAGTTTAAAAATTATGTTTCATTAGAACAGTTGTTGACATTAAAGGAAAATAGTGAAGAGACCGCCATCTAGTGGATTCTGAAAATAAAGACACTGCTTCATGAAGCTTCGAGAAACAGTTTAATGTTGTTTAGAGGTCAGTAGGGGGCGCCATCAGTTTAAAAATTATGTTTCATTAGAACAGTTGTTGACATTAAAGGAAAATAGTGCAGAGACCGCTATCTAGTGGACTCTGAAAATAAAGACACTGCTTCATGAAGCTTCGTGAAACAGTGTCATGTTAAAAAAATAAAAAATGTTTTTATTTTTGGTATTTATTCTGTTTTTTACTGTTTTGTCTGTAAACATTTTGCTAGTTTACTGGTGAATCAAAGAAGCTAAATGGTACGAACTGATCCATGTTTGTTTGTGGCAGACGTGAGCTGATCCACCTGCAGAAGGAGCTGCTCAGAGAAAGGTCCAGGAACAGCGACCTCAAAGGACAGCTCAAGTCTATTAACATCCACCGCTGGAGACGCCTGGAGGTGAGGAGTACGAGTCAGTCGTCGACTTTTTCAATATAATCATTTTTTCGATTCAGGGCAGTGACCCCGGCAAGTACGAACTCATCCAGAAGATCCAGTCGTTACAGAAAAGACTCATCACTAAGACTCAGGAGGTCGAGGAGCAGCAGCAGTTGTTAGAGGTTTGGCTCCTATAGCTCTTCTTCTTCTGTTAGATCCACTGTAATCGTGACTTCCTGTCGTCACTAAATGTTGATTCATCAGGAGAAAGAGAAGCTTTACGTGGAACTGAAGCACGTTCTGGCCCGGCAGCCTGGTCCAGAGGCAGCCGAGCAGATCCAGGAGTGCCAGAGAACCTTGAGAGAGAAGAACAAAAAACTCCAGGTCTGTTCTTATGCACTTAAGATCTGTCTTACATAAGATAAGACGAGTAACTTATCCTTGAAACTTCACTCATTTTCTACTCACCCTCATGTTGACTGACGATTGGGATTATTTTCAGAGTAATTTTGTCTTTTTAGAGTTTAAGACAAAAATGTTTGTTCATTTTAATGTAACAACCGGCGCTAACTTGACTTTAGCTCAATGTTTGACCAAATAAACACACTTGAAAACATCCAAATACATCTATACTACTTATCTGTTATGTATTGAAGCCTCAACATGAGGACGTCTTCCAGGAAA